>NW_019739607.1:94570-98595 GCF_002891405.2 Cryptotermes secundus
ATACCTATAATTTCCCACGAATATTTTGGATCCGTTCCTTTCACTTCGACAGCTATCATCTCTGCTTCCTCATCTACCCACAACTCAGTACAGGTAATACAATTTTTAACACAGATAAAAACACCCCCACCACGGGCAGACCTATCTCTTCTGAACACTGTGAAGTTGGCTCTAAAAACCTCAGCACTATTAATATCACCTTTTAGCCATGATTCCGTACCTATGATAACATCTGGATTGTACGTGTCTACTAAATTCCAGAATTCTATCGCTTTGTTATAAATACTCCTACAGTTCACCTGCAGCACAGCCAGCGACTTACCTTTATTCCAGTATGCAGGTTCCGCTGATACAGATTTAACCCCCGTCCTAACTTCAGTTTCCCCACTCATCAACTTAATCTTCCCTAGTCCACATTCTTCGATTGGCGAGTGCCGCGATATCTTGGTTTCCCTAGTTCTGCGGATTCCATCCACCAGTCACTCCTTCAGCCCCGTAGATCCACCGCTGTCCAGTCCGCCAACTCTGGCATACAGTTGTTCAAGTCGGCTCCTCCCGCTTCCATTTAGATGTATGCCATCTCTACCGAAATCTCTCTCCTCTATCCAGATATTCGGGTCCACGAAGGTAATTCCCAAGGCGTTCGCTATCCATTCGAATCTGTCGTTTAGGGCTCCAATACGCCGCCATGACACGTCTCTACGTCGTAACACCCCGCTCAGGACAAGTCTGCAGTTCGGACATTTACTCTTTGCTGTAGTCACCAGCGCATACACCTCTCCCATTAGGAAATCAAGATTTCTCGTTGATCTCAAGTCATTTGTGCCTACGTGGATTATAAGAGTTTCTGGATTTCCTAGCTCCCTCTTTTCTATCACTCTGTGTAGCTGCTCAGCCCTAATCCCCGGGAAACACTCCACCATCAGATCTGGATGTTCTGCTCCAACATTTCTCAATATAGAGTCACCCATCACCAGGCACTTAGTATCTTTCTGTGTCACCACTGCATCGCTTTTCCCAGCTCCCGCTCGTTGTACCTGTTCTTCTAGCTCCCTGTTCCTAGCCTTCAACTCGTCAATTTGGTGCAGCGCGCTTTGCAGTTCCTCTTCCAGCACCCGAATCCTTTCAGTCCGGCACTTATCACAACTCCACTTGGTAGTGGTTACGGTATTCGTTACGGTGAGCAAATAAATTTGGATGATATAAGCGGGACTTGTGACGCGTATGAGAGGTGACAGATGTGTGTAGAATGTAAAGCTATTCCTATAACAGGCCGTTAAAGCCCATAGAGTTGTGAGACGTCGAGGCTGCCACATTATCTAGACAGTCGGCTCACCGATGGCGGTGAGGTTGCCAGCCTTACGCGCTTGCCGTCCTTCACTGCCAAGAATATTCTTGGTATTCAATCCTGTTAGAGGCTTAGTCGACAGCAGGGTCTTACTGCGGCTGGAAAGATTAGGTAAATTCTACTTCATCGAGACTCGAACACCCAACCATCCGACTTCTAGCAACCAACTACGCTACTGCGTACCTAAGAATGTTACAAGATTTGGGTTAAGCTCCAGTTTACTTATGGTAGAATCTTGTGAATATTACGGCGCACCTTCTGATTCCGTTAAAAACTGGCGAATTTTTCAACCATCTGATTTTTCAAGAAAATCTGGCCCGTGAATTGAATAGTGGATTCTGGTGGCAGATACCCTGAAGCAGTGATGGGTCGGTGCTTGCTAAAACCGCCTTCAAGGAAACTTGCAGGGAATGTAGTGTAATCGTTCATTCTAATTGGCGGACTATTTGCATTAATTAAATCTGTATTAAGTTAAGATTACAAAATTAAAAACAAAGAGATCCGGCAAATAACCAACTCTTACACGCAGAAGGGACATAGTTCAAATTTTGCTACGTGGACAGGAAGTAACATCAGGTACTTTCCTGGAATTCTGGCAGTTTCAGCAAAGTCGGAAACGCTTTGAGAATTTAGAGCTGACAGCTCGGAACAGCGAAAACTTAAAAGAGGGATGGCCGGAGCCTCATCCCATGGTCGTAATGCATCAAGGGGCTGTCAACCTTAGCGTCAGGTCAGCATCTGCCAGAATCACGTAGCAAAGCAACATGATTGTAAATTAAAAATTTGTGAACCTCCTAGTTTGTAACTTTAACCAATGGCAAAAGTGGAAGAGCGTATTTCTCTTGGAGTCTGGGGTTCGTGGACCTCAGGATTCAGAGAGAGTGCACTCCACCTCAAGGAGTCTTCGTCCATATTTCGGCAAAGTCGAACACAAAATTACAACTACGTTCCTTCCGTAAAAGTATTATAAGTAAATTTCTAAATAAGTGTTACTAATAGATTCATTTGTATTCAGTAAGCTGGAGAGAATTAAATGATTACTAAATGCAACGGTCTAAAGAGGTGTGTGTGATTGTAGTGAAAGATTCTTCCTGCCCTGCCCGAGCCAGACCCGTATAAGACCCGGGATATGAACTCAGCTCTACCAATTACCGAACAGAACCCAGATACTCCCGTCCTTACATACTCGCGAGACACCTAAGGGTGTATAGGAAACGAGCTCTCGCCTACCAGCTCCAACAACCCCAATTCTCCTCCCTTCCCACCTAACTTCTCGACATCCACGAGAAGAGGGAGGACGGTGATAAGTGGAGCACAACGTAGGATCAAGGGAGATCGGTTACATTAGCGAAGTACGAGCCATGTGTTATGAGAGCAGAACCCCTGCCCCAGTACCTATATATCAAGTTCGTCTTCTCCCATATTTTGAATCTGATCATAAGCGCGGTGTTTCCGAAGTCCCTCAAGCGGCAGCTGTTTCAGGTGGACCGTTACCGACGTTTCGGACGAACATGCAAGCTGTAAGTGAAAAGTGGTGAGGATAGTCCTGTAGGGAGAGGGAGCACCGCCATTTTGACCCGAAGATAACAAACAGGAATAAAAAGAAACTCATCTCTGATATGTGTTGATCCATACTCTTTATTTGCATTTATACTCTTCGCCAAATATAATTACGAATGACCAAGTTAAGGACTACGTGATGGGAAGGCCATGCAGCACGCATGGATGAGCAGAAGTATGCGCATAGGATTTTGTGGGAAAGATTGCTGCTTGTCAGCCCAGAGCCTTTTGTCTTCTCATCTGATGTCTGAAAACATAAAAATTAGAATATACTGTCACGTATTGGGTGTATAACGCGACAAATAACTTCACGCCGTATTTGATATAGCGAATTTTATTTCACATTCACACTTACAATCACCCAAATTACAGATTCACAATTACTGCTATCTGCAGTATCACAAATACTACACTCCAAATGCCAGAATGCAACTGACTGGTTGCTGGCTAACACGGAACTCTCTCGGAACTAACTCGTAGCTAGCTGCCTTGAGAACTGTTGATAACACACTCTGACTCGTAGGCTTGCTCGGAACTAAATGTGAATAGCCTTCGCTGCTCCCTATGTAACCTCGTTCCGGACCATTGTCGTCTGGTGCCGTGTTGCTAGCAACGCTGTCCGGAGTTGTTGACTTCTGCTTAGCAACCGCGATATCCCTTGGTGACGTCACCGCTGTTGACTTGCGTTGCACGGTGTGATGCCCCAAATTTGAGATTAGAAAGAGGATGTATTACCCAAGAGCTAGAGACTTGCGAAAAGAGTTTCGCAGCTATTACAGTAAATTGTAACACCAGGACTGGCAAGTAGGCTAAGAATGCGTGGGATCAGCATTCATACGTAAGAGCACCAGCCAGCGCTTGTCTCACTGGGCCACTGGAATATCGTAATATTGCGGCAGACACAGCAATCAGACGCAAGGGGTCCGCCCCCAACCACCCATGAGAGCCAATGAGGAGGTTATTATGAGGATTGAGGACACTGAGGGGAAGTCACCCACCCTCTTACGTCAAGGCTGAATCAGCGAAATAAAACCATAAATTAGGGAATTTCGGGGGACTTGGGATGAGGTTCTAACAGAATATTCAGTTGTCAGCCGAAGGCGCTCTTCAACATGGG
>NW_019739607.1:100831-100975 GCF_002891405.2 Cryptotermes secundus
AAGGAGAAACGAGGATTCAAGCGACTCAAAATCGGAAGACGGAGACGACTGGCCACTATACCGATACGCTCAGAGCGAAAGCCACAATAGAAATGAGCGAGATAGCCGAGTCAGCAAAAATGCCGCAGCGGCAGAGGAGGCAGA
>NW_019739607.1:103539-118243 GCF_002891405.2 Cryptotermes secundus
TAATGTATTTATGATTGTAAATAGACAAGTGTACATAGTGGAGAATGTACGCAGGGAGTTCTGATTCGCCCATTAGTAACCATCCTGTCCTCAACCCAGCCCGAGCTCCCCTAGCCAAGACCGCCGACGGCAGCCGGGTGCAACATAGATGTTAGCGAAAGAGAATAACAGACGAAAGTGATTATAAGTTCTCACCCCCTCCCCCTGAGGTGTAACACACGGCTACCAGGTTGCGTGAACTCGGCTAACTTCGGCTCCGCTCGGCACGTCACAGCGGGGAGAGTGGTGGGGTGATGACTCGCCTATTACACGAGCGCTACGTTACCGCCACTTGCCGCTGGGGAGGTAGGTGTCCTCCGTTGCGCAACATGTCACAATACAAAAGTTTAATTTTGCCTGTGGTTCTGTATGGGTGCGACTCTTGGGCTCTGATATTAAGAGAGGAACATAGACTGAGGGTGTTGAGGAGAATATTTGGACCGAAGAGGGATGAAGTGACAGGAGGTTGAAGGAAACTGCATAATGTGGAGCTTAACTTGTGTGATCAAGTTAAGGAGGACGAGATGGGAAGGCCGTGTAACACGCATGGATGAGAAAACGAATGTGTGTAGGACTTTGTGGGAAAACCAGAAAGAAGCAGATCACTAAGAAGACAGCTGTAGATGGGGGATGATATTAAAATGGATCTTAGATAGGATGGGTTTGTATGGACTAGATTTGTCTGACTTAGGATATGGAACATTGGAGGGACTCTTGTGGATACGGTAATGAACTTTTCGGGTTCCATAAAATATTGGGGAACTACTGAGTAGATGAGTGACTGGCCGTTCCTCAAGAAGGGCTCAGCTCCATGGAATTAGTTTTGCCCTTGGAAAACTATCGTGTTAAGGGCCAAATGTTCTGTAGATTGACGACCATCAGTGGATTTACTGGGTGTCACTATTGCCATTTCAGGAAGTTCTTTCCTACAGTGCAAGATGGAGTTGCTTTCTTCGAATGTTGACATATTTTCTATATCATTACTACAGTGTAAAAGGTATAGCTATCCCTGTAACAGGCCTTGGAGGCCCATAAGGTTGTGAGACATCGAAGCTCTGACATTTTTTAGACATTCTTCTCACAGATGTCGGTGAAGTGGGCCTTAAGCACAAGCCGCCCTTTACCCCCCAGAAAGATTTCTGCTACTCATTTCTGTCAGAGATTCATTCGATCCCATGGCCATAGTGTAGCTGAAAGGATTAGGTCAATTGAAAACAAATTCCAATGACATCATCGGGACTTGAACCTGCGACTTTCCGGCTTGTAGCATAGTGCTTCAAGCAACTACGTTACGGCGTGTAGTGTATTTAACAGCGTTGTTAGTAACTCAGAGTGTATACATGGCATGGTTGAATGACAGTGCATAATGAATTTAAAATGGATCTGGAAGGAAGCTGTCTGGTCTAATTTAAGGTGCGAACCTGCTTTTTGCCTGGAAGGAGAAGAGCAAAACCAGAATAAATCTCAGTCGGGGTAGTCTTACCAGCCGAGATTCAAAATGGAAACCTCCTGAATCCAAACCAGAAGCGTTACTGCTCGAGCCAGCTTGCTTGGTACCGTGGCATAACCCTGACTACCCACTCACTCACTCACAGAGCTGAGCCAATTGTGCAGCCACTCAAGAACTTCCCAGCATCTTAGGGAACCCGAAGTTTCAGTACCATGTTCACAAGAGCCCTTCACTGGTCCATATCCTGAGCCAGAACAATCCAATCCATACCATCTCATCCTATATCTCTAAGATTAATTTTAATATTTTTCAACCACCTACGCCTTGGTCTTCCCAGTGGTCTCTTTCCTTCTGACTTTCCCACCAATATCCTATGTGTATTCCTCTTCTCCCACATTCGTGCTGAATGCCCTGCCCATCTCATCCTCTCTAAATATACTTGGAGAAGAATACAAGTTATAACTGCTGTAATGTAGTGCAATGTAGTGTAGTCTAGTGTGATGTAGTATGGTATAGGTAATAAAGAGGTAGTAGTTATAAGGGATAATTTGATTATTGCTTTTAACATGTACTTTTGTAATCTGAATATTTCCTAACCGCAGAAGACAGTAAGAAGTTAGTTATGTATTGACCTCGACCTCTGATAAGACCATCACAAACACACATGTTATGACTAGACAGAAGGGTTGAGAAGTATCTCGGCCTGGGTTCGAAAGAACATGAGACTCCATGCAACTGCTAATTATATCCTTGTATGTTAATATTATTAATTGGAATTCAGAGGTTTCATACAGTGGAATGACACAAGAGGAATAGCTTTTAATTGTACTTAAATTCAGTGATCTATGCCCCTCCTTCTATACCTGTTTTCTTCACTGCCTGAATGAACTGCATCATAACTGAAGCTAATTCTTGGTCACCCTTAGCAATAGATCTCTGGTTACTGACACTTCACTTGCCAAGGAACGCTTGCTTCATTTTGAATAAGATGTACCATATGTCAATCCCTCAATAACTGCAAAGGAGTCAGCAGAATGATTAGCCCATACATAGTGGGGAGAAGCCATTTTGCTGTGATGTATGTAAAAAGTCATTCAGTGGTCTGAGTAGTCTGAAGACACACCAAAGCATACATAGTGGTGAAAAGCCATTTTGCTGTGATGTATGTAATAAGTCATTCAGTCAGCAGAGTCATCTGAAGACACACCAGTGCTTACATGTTGATGTGTGCAGTAAATCATAGAGCAGTAGAGATGGATTTATACTGAAGGAACAGGTCGTGACTTGTAGCATGCCACAGTTTTCATGTTGTAAGTAAGATAGTTTTGCTGTGTGCGAAATGCTTCAGTTTTGTAGACTGCTACAATATATTGTAGTTGATTGCTGTTGCTAACATTTGAACTGATGGGAAATGAACTGAGTCCCATGGTACAAAACATCTGTGCAAATGAGTTCCAATTGATTCTGACTGCTGAAAGTGCACAATGCCCTCCCTGTCTTGTTGGGTGGAAACAGACAAGATATGACATGACATGACATCCTCCTACAGTTATAATGTTAATTCAGCACTGGAAGCTAATAATTAGTAGAGTGTAGTCACTGAAATGGATCAACAGATGATACACATAATTCAGCAACATCATATGCTCTTTGCTATAAGTATTTGTGCTCTTCTGCCATTACATGTGAGTAAATTCGTTGATTAGTTAGTTTCAGATTGATATGTCGCTGGGATTGAGTATATTGAGATAACTGTTATGGATTGGTCAGATGAATACCAACTACGCTATATTGGACATTACAGACAAGATATCTGTTTGCGGGATACCGGGTGTATCAATTATAAAAAGAAAGTTTAATAACGGTGGGTTGATTCTGCTTGCTGAGAAATATAGTAGTATAGAGGATTTAATTGAAAGGATCAAGAAAGACTTGCTTACATCTTTTCATTTTGAATATCAGCAGAGAAACTGAGCGGTCAGTCATGAGATCAGAAAAGAAAGTGGTTTGGCACTGAGGCACTCATTTTGCTTCAGGTCTCCTTTGCCTTAGAGGGAAAGATTCAACTGAAAATTGTGAAGGAAGTTTCAGTGTAATTATATAATTCTTTAATAAAATAAGCAGTGTCATGAATGTTATTAATTGGAATTCAGAGGTTTCATGTAGTCGAATGACACAAGAGGTATGGCTTTTAATTGTACTTAAATTCAGTGCAGTTATGCCTTCCCTCCATACCTGTTTTTTCACTGCCTGAATGAACTGCATCATAACTGAAACTAATTCTTGGTCACTATGAGCAAGTGATCTCTGATTACTGAAACTTTTCTTGCCAAGGAAGACTTGCTTCATTTTGCATAAAATATACCATACATTCATCCCTCATTAACTTTCCATCAGCAGAGCTCTTCCTCATGTGTCACCACACATTGGCTGTCGCTGCATCACCAGAACTGATCCTGATTCATGGTCCTGGAACATGTGTTCTATTTTGTGTTTCTTCACCGTATAAAGTAGTGGGCAGTGCACGAATGGGTTTGCAAGTTGCAGTTGCCCCCAGAAAAGTGTGAGGATAGGCTGATGCTGTGTATTCTGTATGTTTAAAGAAGCGAATATGGAGTAAAATCATCTGGCTCAAGATAGGGGCTAGTGTCTGGCTGTGAATGGTAATGAACCCTTGCATTCCATAACATGTCGGTAATTCACTGAGTAGCTGAGCAAACAGTAGCTTTTCTGGGAATGTGTAGCTGTGTAAAATTTGTTAATATTTGGCATTAGAACTTCTAGATTTGTTGTCTGGAACTGGCATTTGTTGTTGACCCAGTCATGTTGAGTGTCCAATGGTCAGTAAGTCGGGTTATATACATTGGGGTATTACAGTATGTTATGTATATATATCTGAGAGCATTGATCACATTCAGCCAGTCAGTTTATGAAACCTTTATTGCCACCAGACTGAAGCAGAGATTATCTTTTTCCAAGAAATGTATTTTTGTAGTATGTGTTTCCAGTTTAATTACTGCTACATAAGTCGCATAAGTAGAATTGAAAGGAAAATAGAGGATATACTTGGAGATGATCAGTTTGGATTTAGAAGAGGAAAAGTAACCAGGGATGCAGTTGAACGATGAGAATTTTAGCAGAACAAAGTTTGGAAATAGATGAAGAACTGTGTGCTTGCTTTATAGACTGGCAGAAGGCATTTGACCGTGTAAATTGGACCAAATTAATGCATATCCTAAAGGAAACAGGTATCGATTGGCGGGAAAGAGATTGATTAGTAAATTGTATATGGATCAAAAAAGTTAGAGTGTGACTGGACAGAGTGGAGACAAGAAGTGTGAACATTGGAAGAGGAGTTTGACAAGGATTCTGTTTATCACCAATTTTCTTCAACTTGTACAGTGAATGCCTTACCAAGGAAGCTATGGATGGGCTGGGAGGCTTCAAATTAAGAGGGCAAATTATTCAAAATGTAAAATACGCAGATGAACTTGTGTTAATGGCTAAGGAGGAAACTGTGCAACAGGGTATGAGTGATAGACTAATCGAAATTGGAAGGTGCTATGGCATGGAAAAAATGTGGAAAAAACAAAAGTAATGAAAATTTCGAGACAACCAACCCTGGTCACAATAAAGATAGACCAAAAACAACTGGATAATGTGAAATGTTTTAAATATTTGGGTAGCTTGTTAACAGATGATGGAAGGTGTACTTGTGAAATTAAATCTAGGATTGCACATGGCAAAAGTAGCATTTAGCAAGAAGAAGAATTTTTTTACCAGAAAATTGGACTTAAATTTGAGAAAGAAACTAGTGAAATGCTACTTTTGGAGCATGTTTTTCTATGGGGCTGAAACTTGGACACACCTGAAAATCTACGAAATGTGGTGTTGGAGAAGGATGGAGAAGATCAGTTGGACCGAATATGTGAGAAATGAAGAAGTGTTATTTAGAGTCAGTGAGCAGAGGAATATCCTACTCGAAATAAGAAAATGGAAGGCTAATTGGGTTGGTCATATCTCATGCAGTAACTTCCTTCTAAAAGAAGTTATTAAAGGAAAGATAGAGGGGCAGATAGAAGTGACAAAAAGACGAGGAAGAAGACGTAAGAAGATGCTGGATGACCTTGGGGACAGAAGAGGATGTGGGGCTCTTGTCACTACTCCTATGAAAACCCACTTCTTCGGAAGAGTTTGTTGGCCCTGAAATGGACCGTGGTGGCTGAGATGCTTGACCGGTGAGGTAGGGCGGCGCGCGCCGGTAGGGAGAAAGGCTAGTTACGGTGAATGGCTGTTGAAAAGGCTAGTCGTTGAGCGCGGTCGTAGGAGCTATGAGGCAGTGGCTACGCCAGATACCCAGTGAGTCGGACCGTAACACGACCACCGGCGAGTCCAGGCGCGGTGCCCCAGTGAGTCGGGTGTGAGAGTTCCGGAGGGCGGAGGCGGTCGTGCCTGGCGCAGCCTGCCGATGCCTCCGAAGACCGAGCGCTGGCGACGAAGCCTGCTGGCTAAAGTTGCTTGCTGTGTGGCTTCATCGTAGACTGCAGTCGGACTGAATGACTCTGCTGAGTCTGAGTCTGAGTCACGTTGCAACTGACGGTCAGTCAGTCTGTCTGTTTTGGTGTCGAGCCCCAGCTGGGACTAATGACCAGATATTTCTTTGGATGAAAGTTACTCTCTTGTCTATGTGTAGGGCCCTCTCTGACGAGAGGTCGGGTCTGTCATTTGTTAGTCAGTCTGTAGTAATTAGTCCATTGTCTGTATTTACACATATTTACAATACACACTTTTTTCATATATAAATGTACAATATTTACATGGCCTCTGTCAGTCCAGGCTAGGTACAACAGATTATGCCCTTTTACATATATAAATAAATATCCTAGTAGTATTAGCTACCAGGGCACTCTAGTCACTTGAGCGGTCGTATGCCTGACCGCCGCCAAGTTTAAGCCTCTTATACTTTCTGTGTCGGGCTTCGCCTTGTCCAATGTTGCGAACATTCTCATTATCATGATTTTGTATGACTTCTGCTTGTTGCCTGCATAATTTTGTTATGTAATCATATACGTACGGGATTTTGAATGCCATGTGCAAATCGCGGACCGGTGTGCGCCTTGGAAAATTGCCAATCGTGCGGAGAACCTTGTTTTGCAGGCGCTGCAATTTCACTAGATGAGTGTCTGCCGCAAACTCCCAGGCGGGACTAGCATAAGTCATTACGGATCTAATAAGAGCTTTGTGGAGGGTCAGTTTAATGTTAGCGCTCAATCGCTCACTTTTGAATAGGGAATACACTCTAATGAATGTTCTGAAGGCCTTGGCTTCGATCATTTCTATGTGTAATCTCCAAGTCACTTTCTTATCGAAGATTACACCTAGATATTTTGCACTATTTACAAATGGAATGTTTCTTCCATTTAGAGTAAGACAAGACTCAGGCGGTCGACGACCACGAGAGAAGTAGACCCCCCGAGTCTTATCTTCATTAATTTTTATATTCCAGCGCTCACACCAGGTCTCCATTGAGCTGAGACCGCGCTGGAGTTTTCTAACAATAAAACCCTCTTTGCGATCTGTCGCATACAGACAGGTGTCGTCTGCAAAGAGGGCCAGGTGAACGCCTTGTGTATGGGGGGCATCATTTATATACAAATTGAAGAGAGTAGGGGAAAGAACAGAACCTTGTGGCACCCCTGCTTGCATTTCCCTTGGCGTTGACATTTCGCCTTCAACAGAGACCCTGAATTTACGTTTAGAGAGAAAGGACCCAATAAGCTTGGTCAAAGAGTTGGGGAATTCCAATTTTGATAATTTAAACAGCAAGCCTGAGTGCCACGTGGTATCAAAGGCTTTTTCGATGTCCAAGAACACTGCAGCCGTAGACATTTTATTGTTGAAATTAAGGGTCACGTGGTCCGCCAGCCTCATACATTGCAATGTCGTGCTGTGACGTGCACGAAAACCAAACTGACTTGCGTTGAGCAGGTCTCTTTCTTCAATATGTTTACGGAGGAATTTCAAAATTACTTTTTCGAATAGTTTTCCTGTCGTGGACAGGAGGCTGATCGGACGTAAATTTTGAGGAAATTTCGGGTCTTTACCCGGTTTAGGTAAAGTTATTATTTTTGCTTCCTTCCAAGTATTTGGAAAGTGAGAGAGCCGAAAACAGTGATTGAATAAGTGAGTTAGGTGAACCAATGGTCTCCTTGGAAGGTGCCTGAGGCATTCGTTTGGAATGCCGTCAATTCCACAGGCCTTTTTTAATTTCAGAGATTTTATTAATTTATGAACGTCACATGGTCTGATCCTTAGAGGGGGGGTTTCATCTACGGCTTCCAGCAGAGCTTGAACTCTAGCCTCCACCCGCTCTTCATGGTTTTTATCGCACAGGTCATGTGGCGTGAACTGAGTTTCCAAACAGTCGGCAATTTCATTGGCTTTTTCAGAAGGATAAAATTTTAGGCCAGAAGAACCATGAATAGCAGTTGGTGCCCTTGGTCCGTCTCTCTGAAGGAGAGATTTCGCAATGGGCCATATACACTGAGGTGTGACTTCGGTGTTACTTATTTTTGTTTCCCACCGTTCAAGTGCCTTTTTACGGGTCATTTGCCTGATTGATTTGGTGACCCAATTGACTGCCGTTTTACACGCTGGATCCCTGGTTTCTTGCCACAATTTTCGTAGCCTCTGTTTATATTTTATCAAACGATCTAGACCAGGAAGATCGTTGTTTATGTCCGAAAGGGTAACTTTACTTGTCGACAGCCTATATGCCGAAGCAATAGAGGCTGCAAAGTCGCGTGCCGCTTTATCGGCTTCTACCCCCGAATTAATTTCTAGTTTAGGTGATATTAATTCAGAAGCGAGGCTTTGAAACCGCTCCCAATCTGTAAATTTTTCAATGGGTTCCGAAAGATTCCTAATTTTAACATGATCCAGTATGTGGAATACTATTGGTAGGTGATCTGAGTCCAAAATATCAGAGACGATGACATCTGACACTCTGATATTTCGGTGAACCACAATGTCTAACACGTCACCATTTCCCGCAGGGGAATAATGAGTGGGGCTCTGTGGTGCTGAAATTTCAAAATCACTCCTATCAAATAAATCAACGAGTTCCAAGCCTGAGGGGTTTGAAACTCTGCTATTCCAAAATGGGTTCTTAGCATTCAAATCACCTGCCAAAAGAGACTTACGTCTGAAGCTTAAGAGCTCAGTGATGTCAGCATCACTCCAGGCTTTGCTTGGAGATTTGTAAACAGCTGCAAGCAGCACTTCGCTATTACCAATTGGTATGCAGACCCCTGTCGCTTCTACTGAAACAAGGGGTGGTAGGTCTACATGGATGTGGGGAATGCCTTTTCTTACTGCAACGGCAGTTCCGCCCTTTCTTCCCGACTGGCGGTCGATTCTATAAAAGTGGTAATTTGGAATAAAGAACCTCTCATGAGGTTTCAGATGTGTCTCTGAAAACAGGGCCACATCTACGTGTAGGTCTTGCAGCTGTTTACTGAGCTCATAGCGCTGCCTCCCAATGCCGTTCGCATTAAATGCTATGACTTTGAGGGGCCTATGAACTCTAGTGGCCATTCTGTTTCATAAGACTCAGAACAATTTTGGTAATGGCCATTATTTTTTCCTCTTCGGACACTGCACCACTGACCTCTGTCATAATCTGCTGTACTACAGTCACCACTCTCAACATATTGTCGAGAGATTGACTGTTTACATTAGAAGCCTGAACTGACTGACCTGTGTGTTGTTCCAGTACAGGAACCGGGACGGTCGGTTTCTTGACTGCTGGTGGGACTGCCACTGGTGTATGTAGAGTCTGAGACCGCTGCTCCTGCAACGTGTTGCCTCGGAGAGCCGCCGCGAAGGAGACTCCAGGAGTGACTATATTTGATGAGAACACCCTTCCTGTTGTGGTTTTGGGTGCTCTCTGCAATTTCCTCTTCTGCAGCTCCTCCTTCGCGTGACTGCAGCCGCGGTAGTTAGCGGGATGCGGTTTCTCCCCATCCTTCAGCTCACAGTTACAACACGCTGGAGTGGAGGTAGCGTTCTCTTTCTCGGGGCACTCTCTGTGCAGGTGGCCACCCCCGCACCACATGCAACGGGGAGGTTGTTTACAATTAGCCCAGACGTGGCCAAATTGTTGGCAGTTGTGACACTGCGTAAGGCCACTCTGTGCTCTATAGGCCTCGACCCGGATGGAAATATGGCAAAGGTTATTTAGCTTGAAAATATCTTGGGATTTTGCCGTCCTGGGTAAGGTTATAAGGAAGAGGGGAAGGTTTCTGGATATCCTTCCTTCTGAAGGCGACCCTCGGGTGGTTGTCATCTGCTTGACGCTAACCACGTCAAATCCCAGGGTCACCAATCCCTCAGAAATATCTTCCGCCGGGGTGTTGTGGGGGAGGTGACGGATTACAGCCTTAATGGGTTTTAGGGACTTCGGAAAGAAGGTGAAATAGGAAAGTTTGTTGTTTGAAAGATAGGACTTGACGGCTTCGAAATCCGCCATGCTTTTGGTGATGACTCTGGTCCCGCTTTTGGTATTACGGAACTCAAAGTCACCACTGACCACATTTTTAAGTTGCTTCTGCAATTGAATTAGGTTTACAGTAGTCGTTATAATTATTGGGGGTGGCCTGCCTGCTCTCCCTGATGTATCCACCTCCAGAGTAGTGGATCCCTCCTCCAGCGCAGTGGCTCCGTCACCAGCAGAGTCGGTGTCCATTGTCGTCACCCTGAGAGGAGCAAAGTAGTTGCGGGTAGGCACCTCTTTGGTTTTGGTGTTGCCTGTGGCAGCCGCTGCCTTCTTTGAAGTCGGGGCGGACTCGGTTGTGCTCTGCCGTTTCCGCCTTCGGACCTCTTTGAAGTCTTCCTCTTGGGAGGGCTTCGTCTGGGTTTTTGTTGCCTCCGATGTTCTGGCTTTCACTAGGGACTTCAGATCGTTCAGTGTAACTGTGTAGGTTCCGTACAGAGCACTGAACAAAATCTTGCCCTTGAGAGCCTTGCAATAGCCCTCTCTGCTTTCTTCAGCGGCATTTATTATTGCCGCCCACTCAGCACTTTCTCCAATTGTGGCTGGTGTGAAGCTGGCCACATCCTCAATATCACAGATGATTTTAAACAGTCTCCTGTAGTGTTCATCTGCTGCAGGATATTGCTTTACGTTTTCCTTGTACTCTGCCTGTAGTGAGGCTCTTTTCTCTGTCCAGAATGCATGGTAGCCAGGCACCGAGGCGCCCGCCATGTCTGGCACGGCACGACACGACACAGGCCTCAACCAAAATCTGATAATTTTAACAACAAAGGATCGAAAATTTCAGAGCTACCAGCAATATAACTCCTTAATACTCTCCTTGAGCGTGAATCAGTCCTGTCCTGTCAAACAGACAATCTCGAATCCACCACTCGATCCCGATTCCGCATCGAATCCAATCCGCTCTGACGTATACAACAGCACACTAACTCCGAATCGAACTCCTCAACTCTACGTCCACTATCCCAATATCACCTATCACCTGAATCGAATCAATGACTCGGCGTTGGAACCGCCCCTTTTTATACACTGCTCGGTGGGGCGGAGCCAAACTCGAAAGTGAGGAGGAAGAATTGATTGGCTAGCGCGCGTAATGACGTAGATGCGTGCTAGCAGCGATCCCAGTATAAATATGAACGTCTGAAGCAATCTGGTTGGTTTGCGCTCGTGATGGTGAAAAGCGATGTGAAGAGCGAGCGTTGCAGAAATGCGTGATAATGTGGGATGTTCCCACAAGGATATTCTCATTTGAAGGAGAAAGCTCTAGATCGCATTAAGTGGAAGAACTGTTTTGGAAGAGACTGTGGACCTGTCGTCTGACAGATTACTGATGAACGAATGAAGTAACTCCAGGGTGCTGAGTTAGAAATCATTAATGGAGATTGTTGTTTTAGAGACCTCGCATCCCACTAGTTGCAGAAACTGCTTTAATGTACATAAATGTTACGTCTTATTGTGAGAACATTATGGGCGCAGCGAAACAGTCGCTTGGTGTAGCTGATGCAGCAGAGGGACTGACATGCTGAGCCATGTGGAGAGGATGGATGAAGAGACAAATAACGAGTACAGACGTCGGAGAATAAGAAATGTGACCAAGAAAGAAGGTGGGCAGAATAACAAAAAGACTCTGAACGTGACATAGAAGCGTGTACATTTACTGGAGAAGAAGAAAAAGATATTCCTGACTTACGCTTCATTCACAAAAAATTCAGAATTTAAAATTGGTGTTATATATCATTCAGAATCACTTGCTGGGTTTTGGGATTCTGTTCATTGTCTGGTGTTCAAGAAAGA
The DNA here is from genome assembly GCF_002891405.2 of Cryptotermes secundus. Classification (NCBI taxonomy): domain Eukaryota; kingdom Metazoa; phylum Arthropoda; class Insecta; order Blattodea; family Kalotermitidae; genus Cryptotermes; species Cryptotermes secundus. The sequence continues at coordinate 115,377 of NW_019739607.1, forward strand.
AGAGAATGTACCATTTCAGGAACTGGGTCTAATTCGGTCCTCTCTTGAGATTTTGGGGGGACAACTATTTTGCTGGGTCCATTGGAAAGAGCTCTTTCTAGCAGGTCAATGGACAAAGTCCAAAAATCCAGTGATTCAAGGAAACTTTAGAATCTACAGGTATCCTACAAGTGTGTGTGTGTGTGTGTGTTCTTGCGAGCATGTGTTATTTAGGGTTTATTTTACAAAGGTCTAAGTATTTTAGGCTACATAGCATTGGTTGGAATAATGCTTGATAATTGGTGAACTTGGAACGATTTGAAACAAAGCAGTTGTTACATTTTACCCTGCAGCAACCAAAGAATAACCTGCAAAGGATCAGTCAGTATATCTTGTGTCTCCGCCCCCTAGATAATCGAATGAAGCACCTCCTGGATACTAAACTAAACTGGAAGAATGGTTTCATATCTGTTATATTCATTGTTGAAGTGGATGAGGAAGTCTCAGTGATTAAGTGAGCTGAAAATTATCCCATTCAGAATATCCAGTGGTAAAATGGTAATCAGAAATCCTAGTCGTGTAATACCTGAAACTTTTGCTACAGTACGCAACATTAAAAAGTTCATGAGAGTGTTCATCCATGTATAGCTTTAATGCCTAGCATTTCCTCTACTCCAACACTTGTTACATTAGATCAGGAGCTTCTTGACCATGTCCAAGAATACATGGAGGCGCAAAAAGACGGGAACTTTTGAATGTGATGTTGGCAGCAGTGTGAGGGGAGGAGAAATGTGGGGAGGGTGGTAAGTTGTAGAGTAGCACCGGAGGTTTAGTAGCCATGGAACAGTGGAACTTTCGAGAATACGTAGTAGCCGTGCGGGCTTATTATCGACACGGCGACAGTTTGGTTGAGGCCATACGGGAGTTTAGGCGGCATTTCAACCTTGCCCCTCGCGCCGACGCTCTATCTAAACATGCAATTCGAACGTGGGTTCAAAATTTCGAAGAGACTGGTTCAGTGGGAAAGAAAAAGTCTTCTGGTCGTCCACGAAGTGCTCGGACTCCGGAAAATGTCGAAGCAGTGAAAGCCTCCGTCTTGAGAAGTCCACATCGCTCAGTACGGAAAGTCGCAGCGGCAGTGATTGTAAGTCATCGGTCTGTTCAGAGAATATTCTATGAACTCAAGTTTCATCCCTATAAACTGCAACTGGTACAAGAACTGAAAAATAATGACCATTTGTTGCGCCGACAGTTTTTGAAGCAATAATGAACAAAATTGACGAGAATCCTGATTTCATTGAAAATTTGTGGATGTCAGACGAAGCTCATTTTCATTTAAACGGGTATGTGAACAAACAGAACTGTCGGTACTAGACACAAGAAAATCCTGCTGTTCTTCAGCGACGACCTCTACACAGCCCCAAGGTCACTGTATGGTGTGCAGTTTCAGCTCGAAGGGTGATAGGACCATACTTTTTGGAAGACATCGCAAGAAACACGGGGACAGTAACTTCTGAGAGTTATGTAACCATGCTTGAGACGTTTCTTGTTGCAAGTATTCACAGTTTACCGAACACTGATATCGAAAACACTTGGTTTCAACAGGACGGGGCGACCGCACACACCGCACGAGTGTCAATGGCAGCGGTCAGGCGTCTGTTCGGTAACCGCGTAATTTCCAGAAACGGTGACATTGCTTGGCCACCTCGTTCCCCAGACTTATCAGTGTGTGATTTTTATTTATAGGGTTATTTGAAGAGCGTGGTCTACAATACACGCTCCACAACCCTAGCCGAACTTAGAAGACGAATAAAAGAAGAGATCGCAGCAATACAAACCGACACCTTACTCCGAGCAATGCGCAATTTTCAGGATCGACTTGCAGAGTGTATTCGGCAAGATGGACATCATCTTCTCAATGTTATTTACAAAATGTGAGTTATTTTTAAATTTCCAATGTAGAAGTGCACATTGAGTACCTTGATTAAATTAAAAAAAAATTGTATTTTTTTTTTCTATTTTCAAGAGTTACCACCTTTTTCTCCACCTGTATTTTCAGTTGCTCCTGAGGCCAGTGAACGCCACATTTTTTCATGTCTTGAAAATCTGAATCCATGTATTATTCGTTTACTAGTCGAAGAAATGTGATGATAACATAGAAAAATGTTCAGATTTAATTTTTGAACAATTTTGACAGAAAATGAAGTCACAGCGCACTGTGTTCAAAGTAGAGCATTAGGTAAACTATCGCCATCTATGTTCTCCATCTCTGCGGTTCCGTTTCCGGTTCAGTTACATTGCTTGTACCGTGTTGAGAAGGTATTGTAAACAGAATTGTTCATGATATCCACTAGTTATTTATCAACCGTGTAATAATCCTATCATGTTATGGGCCCAGGATGATTGATACTGCGTGTTACTTACGGTGTGATGATAAATGAACATTTTTGTGAACAATTGTGCGTGTAGTGTCTGAAAATTTAACCGTCTGGACCGGTTTTCCCTTTCTGTGCATTGTATGATGGCGACCACGAGGAAAGGATTACGTATGCCATATATTGCAAAACTGAAGGGCACTGAAGATTACAAAAGTTGGGCTTTTGGAATGACGCTGTGGCTGAAGAGAGAAAAACGTTGGGGTTATGTTAATAACACCGTACCAACTGAAGAAAGGGAGGCTGAAGTTGAGAAAGAAAATTTATGTGACATCAGACTGATGGTCGACACGTCTGTTTATGTTCATTTACATGATGTTAAGACATCAAAAGAGGCCTGGGATATTCTAGCGAAAACGTTTTCAGTAAAAGGCAGGACTGGTGGCTATAGTTTAATGATACGCTTGCATGCAATGAAGCTGGAGAACTGTAACTCTGTATCCGCTTACATCT
>NW_019739607.1:118569-125501 GCF_002891405.2 Cryptotermes secundus
TGGGGGGGGGAAGGGTTGGGGACAAAGTTTAATAGAACATTCACTCAAATCTAAACCAAAGGATATGGGTGAAGTGACAGTAAACTTACTTATGGAGCTGAGCCCTTCTTGAGAAGCTGTCAATTGTGCAGCCACGCAAGAAATTTCCAGTCTTTTGTAGAACCCGAAGGTTCAATACTATGATCACAAGAATCCTCTACTGGTCCCTATCCTGAGCCAGATCAGTCCAATCCAATCTATACCGTCCTATCTCACTAGGATACTTTTTAATATTGTCCAACCACTTACACTTTCGTCTTCCCAGTAGTCTCTTTCCTTCTAGGTTCCCACTATATCTTATACGCAGTCCTCGCCTCCCGATTCGTGCTACATGCCCTGCCAACCTCATCCTCCTCGACTAGTGATATTGAACACAGTTCAAAAACGGAAATAGGTTGGTGGGGAAATGAATACTTTGAACTGTATCCAATATAACTAGTCAAGGAGGACGACGTTGGCAGGGCATGTAGCACGAATGGGGAGACGAGGAATGCATATAAGTTATTAGTGGGAACGGTAGAAAGAAAGAGACTGCAGTACAAGAGATCTAAAAGTATTTATTGCTAGTAGCTAAAATAGAATTTTGAGGGGGGCGAGGGGAGAGGACTCAGAATAGTTGCTAAGGTAAAATACCTTCTTACCGATTGTGCTCTCGGCCCCGGAGATCATTTTTAATTTAGTCATGCAAGCTGAAAATAGATGACAGAAGCGTTTCAACTAGGTGTCATGGCGGCCATTTTGCCAACAAATAATATGGGAGTTTTACGGTGCTGACCGGTGCTGACCATGAGTGACCACCAGCTACACAAGTAGAACAAAGTCTTGCATTTCGGTGTCTGATCTTACATTTATGATGGACGTGTGCAAGTTTTATGTATTCTTTAGGGAATAATTAGGATCATTCGAGAGAAATTCAGTTTCCTCAAATTCTTACAAATTATGGTGTTCGTGATATCATTCCGCAGTTTCAAGTTCTAGTTGGGATTCCGCTAAACTTCTCAGCACCCATTTTGCGGGTCATGTTTCTAGTAGAATGTACATTTTTACTGTTTTCTGTCTTTTCTCGCCTGTTCACATACAAATCCGACTTGTAAAGGAAGTCGTGAGAGCCGATGGTCTGTGGTATGTACGTATATGCAAGGCATACAAATACAGTTTTGCGGCTCTGCATTGTAAATTTGTGGAGTAGGTTTACTGTTTCTAGGACGTAATTCTGTGCAGTCAATTTTTCATTTCGCCGTTCCACACCCACTAGGATTCTCCGTCTTCAATAGTCGTCTCGAGTTCAAAACTGTGTTCAATATCACTAGGCGAGGAATGCATATAGGATATTGGTGGGAACGCCAGAAAGAAAGAGAGCCTGCAATAAAAGAGATCTTGTTGTAAAAGAATTTTTGCAAGAAGCGAAAAAAGATTTTAAAAGAGGGTGAGGCAAGGGGGAGCACTCAATATATTTGCTAAGGTAGCATACCTTCTTACCGATTGTGCTCTCGGCCCTAGAGGCCATTTTAAATTTAGTTCATGTAAGCTGAAAATCCACCTCGTTGGTGTCTCCACCTTATCGTGGTCGGTGCAATTGAAGGTGAAAGCGGAATTGCTGAAGTGCAGTGGAACAATATAAAAGGATGCATGTTAGATACCATCAGTGATTTGGTTGATAAAGTCTAGAAGATAGCAAGAAAACCATGGGTTACACAGGAGATGATGAGTAAAATGGAGGAGGTAAGAAAATGGAAGAATGTCGACAATGAAGAAAGCAGGAGGAAATAAAGGAGACTGAAGAATGAATTGAAAAGAGCCACGGACAGGGCCAAAAAGGAATATTTTGAGAAGATATGTAATGAGATTATAGAATTCCAAAGAACAGGACGTTATGATTTGATGTACATGAAGACAAAAGAACTAGAATGAAAAGAGAAACATGGGATTCAAAATATTGGCATCGAAGACTCCCACGGGAATAGAATAGTAGATCAGAGGAAAGTGCTGAAAATTTGGGAAAATTATATTACAGAACTATATGATCGACCAAATCGGCCAGAAAACTTAGAAGCCTAACCGGAAGAAGAAGTAGATACGGACGAGAAAGGACCATATATTCTACAAAGTAAGGTGGAAAAAGCTATCAAGGAAATGAGGAAGGGAAAGGCTACAGGAGATGATGATGTACCTGGAGATGTGCTCAAGTTACTGGGAGAAGGTGGTTTGAAAACACTGACAAAACTAATGAACACCATATATGAAAGTGGAGAGTGACCCAAGGACTTTACAGAAGTTACAATGATTGCCTTAAATGATTATTAACCAATTTTTTTAACATTGCTAGCAAATTTAAAGAATTTATCATTTTTTTAGGATATCAAGTTAATTTAAGGAAGTTTAACAAATTTGAGACTGATATCAAACTAATTTATGGAACTTTAACCATATTTTTGGCAATTTAATTTTAATGTAATTATTTTTAACAGATTACTTGATAATTTCAAGATAGTTTAAAGAATGTTAACACAACTTTTGACGATTTCAAATTTATATAAGAAAATTAAACCAATTTGTGAAAGATTTCAAATTAATTAAATTAATTTTAAACTATTTTGAATGGACTTCATGAAAACGTAAATTATAAAGAAAAATTTTGAAGGATTTCAATTTAATTTATGGAATTCTAACCAATTTTTTGACGATTTTAATATTATTAAAGCATTTTAAGCAAATTTTGAGTGATTTACATTAAACTCAAGAAATTTTAACCTATTTCTAATAATTTCAACTCTATTTATGTAAATTTAACCAAATTATTCTTTCACGATTTCATGATAATTTATGGAATTTTATCTAATTTTTTAGAGATTTCAAGTTAATTAAGAAAGTTGACATATAGTTACTATAGGATTCTGACGATGGTGTATAACACACTGATATATTGGGTTTGTGGACTTTATCCATCGTCCTAGTTTTTAAGATAACAAATAAAAACACGATGTTTCGGAAACTGGATCTGTTTCCGTCCTCAGGTGAAGGAAAAGGGGGAACACCTATTCTGTTGGGTCCGTTAGAAAGAGAGGTCCTCAATCGCTGGACAAACCAATGTCACAAAACATGAAGATTTTAAACACCTGAGACCAGGCTAAGTAAATGAGAGCTAATAATAAGAAAAATTTTCCATAATAAATTGTAGCAAACACATACAAGCATTGAAACACGACAGATAGATCTGTAGAAATTTATGCCACGAAACCAAACTCATAACCAGGTCCATGACCCCAAGGCTTGGAATAGAAAGAAGAACTAGTAACAAAAACTAATAGTGTCTACCTAGCGTCAGCAATGGAGTTAATCAGGTCTATCTGATATAGAACTTAATAGAAATAAATAAAAGCATATATCACGTCATACAGATCTTCTATGTGAATTGGTGACTTCATTGCTGATAATGGGGATCCAAATGGTAGAAAAGTGCAAACTGGGTTGGCCGAGCATGCCATATGGGCCGCTTCCTTCTATTTCCTATACCTGATGTGGCTTTCAATATCCAAAATCTTAGCTTCATCCCAGCCTACCCTATGTCCCTCTTCTTAGGCATGTTGGGCTAATTTAGATTTTTCTGTAAGAGCTTCTTTTAGGTTTTGCCTATATTCCCGGAGCCGTACGGTAAGAGGTCTGCCTGTTTCTCCAATGTAGCTTCTGCCACATTCACAGGGAATGCTATAGACGCACTGTGCCGTCTGTTGCGGATGTCTTTTCGGTCTAGTTGTCATAAGGGAGTTCCTAATTGTGTGTTTCATACGGAAGATGGTCCTAATATTATATCGATTACCTATCCGTTTAAACTTTTCAGACACACCCTTCACATATGAAATATATACAGAACACAGTTGACCTATATTTGAACGATAACATCATAAATTGTGGAATTTTAACCAACAACTCTTTGAAGATTTCATCGTAATTAGTGAAATTGAAACCATTTTCTGCAGGATTTCATGCTAATTTAAGAAATTTCGACAAAATTATGGCCATGACACACATATAAAAATTGTATCGAATTTATGAACGATGTCCTGTTAACTTAAAAACATGTATCGAATAATTTAGCGATTATTAGTTAATTTAAAGAATTTTACCAAAATCTCTTTACGATTTTAATTTAATTACGTAATTGTAAACATATTCTTGGGGAATTTACTTTCATTTAATTAATTTAAAAAAATTGATAACGATTTAAATATATTGGAATGAATATTAACTCATTTTTTCATTTCGAGTTTATATATGAATTTTCAACTAATTTCTAAAGAGATTTCATATTAATTAATATATTTTAACAATATTTTTGTCGATTTTACATTAATTTATAAAATTTTTGCCAATTTCCGAACGATTAGAAGCTAATTTAAGGAATTTGAACCTATTTTCAACGATGAGAACCTAAATTATCGAATTAAAAACAAAAAATTCTTTTATGATTGGAAGTTAATTTATGGAATATTAATCATTTATGGACGAATTCATATTTAATTTAAGGAATTTTGTCAATTTGAACATTTCACATATATTTAAAAATTTTTAACCCATTTGTTAACGATTTCAAGGAAATCTAAAAAGAATTATATCAATATTTGAACCAATTGAAGGTAATAAAATCAGTTTTATCCAATTTCTTGTACATTGCAAGCCAACTTAACAAATTCATCCATTTTTTTACGATATAAAGTTCATTTATGAAATTTTATCAATTTTGAGTCTGTTGTCAAGCTAATTTATTTAAGTTTAACATTATTTTTGGTGATTTCATATTCATCAAATTATTTTTAACAGATTTTTTGATGATGTGAAAATAATTTAAGGCATGTTAACACACATTTTACGATTTCAAGTAAATATAAATAATTTCTACAAAATTGAGAATGATTTCAAATTAATTCAATAAATTTTACCCACTTTTAAACGATTTCATGAAAACTTAATTAATTTTACCCAATTATTGAACGATATCAATTTAATCTATGGAATTCTAACAATTTTTATGATGATTTCAATAGTATTTAAAGAATTTTAACCAACTTATGAGTGATTTACACTAAATTTAAACAAAATTAACTTATTTTTGAACGATTCCTTCTACATTTTTTTTTTTTAACCAAAATTTTAGTTGATTTCATTTTCATTTATGGAAATTTTTCAAATTTTTTAGTGATTTCAAATTAATTAAGGAATAGTTGAACGATAACAACATAAATTGTGGAATTTTAACCACCAACTCTTTCAAGACTTCATGGTAATTAGTGAAATTGAAACCATTTTCTGCAGGATTTCATGCTAATTTAAGAAATTTGGACAAAATTTTTGGCCATGACACATATATAAAAATTTTATCGATTTTATGAACGATTTCCTGTTAACTTATAAATATACTGAATATTTTAGCGATTATTAGTTAATTTAAAGAATTTTACCAAAATTTCTTTACGATTTCATTGTAATTACGTAATTGTAAACATATTCTTGGGAAATATACTTTTATTTAATTAATTTTAACCAATTTGTTGACGATTTAAATATATTGGAAGGAATATTAACCTATTTTTTATTTCGAGTTAATATATGAATTTTCAAATAATTTGTAAAGAGATTTCATATTAATTAAGATATTTTGACAATATTTTTGTCGATTTTACAATAATTTACAAAATTTTCGCCAATTTCCGAACGATTACAAGCTAATTTAAGGAATTTGAACCTATTTTTGAACGATGAGAACCAAAATTAACGAATTATAAACCAAAAATTCTTTTATGATTGGAAGAGAATTTATGGAATATTAATAAATTTTGGACGAATTCATATTAAATTTAAAGAATTTTGTCTAACAATTTGAACATTTCACATATATTTAATAAATTTTAACCAATTTTTGAACGATTTCAAGAAAATATAAAAAAGAATTATATCAATATTTGAAGGAATTCAAGGTAATTAAATCAGTTTTATCCAATTTCTTGAACATCGCAAGCCAATTTAACCATTTCTTCCAATTTTTTTACGATATCTAGCCCATTTATAAAATTTTATCAATTTTGTGACTGTTGTCAAGCTAATTTATTTAACTTTAACCTCATTTTTGGTGATTTCACTTTCATCAAATTAGTTTTAACAGATTTTTCGATGATTTGAAAATAATTTAAGGAATGTTAACACACTTTTTGACGATTTCAAGTAAATGTAAGTAATTTCAACAAAATTGTGAATGATTTCAAATATAATCAATAAATTTTACCTACTTTTAATCGATTTCATGGAAATTTAACTAATTTTACCCAATTATTGAACGTTATCAAATTAATCTATGGAATTATAACATTTTTATGACGATTTCAATAGTATTTAAAGAATTTTAACCAACTTATGTGTGATTTACACTAAATTTAAGCAAAATTAACTTATTTTTGAACGATTTCTTCTAAATTTTATAATTTTAACCAAAAAATTTTGAGGATTTCATATTCGTTTATGGAAATTTTTCAAATTTTAGAATGATTTCAAGTTAATTAAGGAATATTTGAACGATTACAACTTAATTTATGGAATTTTACCAACTATTCTTTGACGATTTCAAGTTAATTAGTGAAATTTAAAAAATTTGTACACGATTTCATAATAATTTAAGAAATTTTTACAAAAATTTTTGGCGCTTTCACTTTTATTTAAGGAATTTTTTCAAATTTTCAAACATTTCCTTATTAATTTAAAGAATTGTATGGAATATTTGAGCGATTTTAAGCTAATCTAAGGAATTATATACAATTTTTAAGATATGAATCTAAATTACGGTATTTAACCACATTTTGGTGGAATTTACTTCTTTTTAATTGATTTTAACATAATTTTGGCCG
>NW_019739607.1:125865-135168 GCF_002891405.2 Cryptotermes secundus
GGTCCACCGTGCAGTTCTCTCAGAAAGTTCTTCACCCTGCTCCGAGGAATAATTACCTGGGCTACTTGAAGTCTTCCGGTGACGGATTCCCAGTCACGCTCTAGTACGCCGTTTCTCACAGCGAGCGATTTCCACTGGGCCCAGTAGCTTTTATACGTTGGACTCCGATGGACGGTCGTTGGCCGTCTTCTACTTCCTGTAGAATAGGTCCTATGTCCGGGTCTTTTAGCTGTTCCTCTCTTAGGGTAACAGAGTCCCAGCCGGCTGCCGGTAGGGTTCCAATAACGCGTATTTGCTTTACCTCTGCCCGCGACTTAACTTTGTGGCAGTGCGCGCATTGCTCTTTGCAGGGTCGTCTACAAAGAGCGTCGGCGTTGTTATGTTTTCGGCCGTGAAGATGCTCCGAAGTGAAGTTGTACTACTGTAGACGCTGTATCCAGCGCGCAGTTTGTCCCTCTAAGTTCTTGAAACTCATAAGCCAGGTAAGCGCAGAGTGTTCCGTTCGCAGATGGAACTGTTGTCCGTAGAGGTACTTGTGGAAATGTTCCAGTGTCCTCACTATGGCAAGGAGTTATCGACGGGTGACGCAGTAGTTTCTCTCTGCTTTGTTTAGCGTCTTGCTGAAGTAAGCTATGACACGCTCTTGTCCGTCCTGTACTTGAGAGAAAACCCCTCAAATTCCGACATTACTTGCATCTGTGTCCACAATGAATTTCTCTCCTGGCTGGGGTAGGCAATAATAGGGGCAGCACACAGGGCACCCTTTAGTGTTTGAAAAGCAGCCTCCACTTATGGGGTCCACTGGAAGGTTCGTTTCCCTTTCGATAGTTTCGTTGTTGGTTTCGCAATGTTGGAAAACCCTGAAATAAATCGCCTTAATATCCGCATAGTCCCAGAAAGCTTCTAACTTCATGTTTATCCTTCGGGGTCGGCCACTCTCGCACCGCTTTCAACTTCTCCCGTTCGGTGGATACCCCTTGTGGTGACAGAATATGCTCGAGGTACCGGACCTCTTCCTGCAGGAGTTTACACTTTTCCGGGTTAAGTTTAAGACGGGCTTCCCTGAACCTCTCGAACACTTTCCGTAAGTTGTGCATGTGCTCTCGGAATGTACGGCCTATTACGATCACGTCATCCAAATACACAAGGCATGAATCGTACGTAAGCCCTCGTAGGACTGTCTCCATTAGCCTTTCGAAAGTTGCCGGGGCATTGCAGAGGCCAAAGGGCATGACCGTGAACTGCCATAACCCTTGGCCTGTCGAAAACGTTGTTTTCTCTTTGTCGTCTGGGTGTACGTCGATTTGGCAATAGCCACTCTTTAAATCGAGAGTTGAAAACCATTTGGCTCCGGCCAGTGTGTCCAGGATGTCGTCAATGCGGGGTAGTGGAAAGCAATCCTTTTTGGTGACGTCATTCAGCTTTCTGTAGTCCACACAGAAACGGAGCTCCCCATTCTTTTTCCTCGCCAAAACGACCGGGGACGACCAAGGGCTGTCTGATTCTTCTATAACACCATATCCTCGCATGTTTTCGAGCATTTCCTTTACCTCTGCTAGTTGTGCCAGGGGTAGTCTCCTCGGTGGCTGTCGAATTGGTCGGGCTTCTCCCGTGTGTATGCGGTGATATACTCTGTTTGTCCTTCCATAATCTTCGATGTCTTGTGCGAAGATATCGGCGTACTCGGACACGAGATCCTCTAACTCCTGAAATTCTCCGGTGTTTAGGTGTGGCTTGGCCGCTGTGGTCACGTCCGCTAATTTCGGTGTTGTACCTGGTGCTGGCGGCTGCCCCACCTCGGGCAAAGCCACGAGTGTTACTGGCTCACAGTGCGCCAGATAAGATCCTCTCCTGAGTTTTAGGTCCTTGTGGATAACATTCATGACCCTCACTGGTACTTCCTCCCAGTCCTGAACAAGGGTCCTAGCTACGTAGATACCTTCAGGACGGGGTCCTACCCCAGGACTCCATAACGATACCTCTTCTTCCGCCAGACGCAGAGTTTGGCGCCCTATATCCACTGAAGCATCACAGGCGCGCAGTATGTCTAGTCCCAGGATGAGCTCATCTGTGATATTCGCGACGAAAACCCATATTGTTGTCGGTTAGCGCCCCAGGGTAAGGGTCAACAGAACTTCTTTCAGGATGGAATGGGATCCTCCAGACACGGTCTGCAGCGAAAAATCTGGATTTGGCTGTCTTTCAGGCCATCCGGCCGCGATATCCGGTCTTACTACCGTGACGAATGCTCCCGTGTCCACTGTCACCTGGCACGGCTTATCACCGAACCATCCCTGGGTGACCAGACTGGTGTTGGCTTTCTCCGTAATGTCGGTGAGTGCATAATGTGGGTTCCTTAAGGTATATGCCGGCGTTCGCCCATTTCCGCCTGCCGTTGCTCGTTTCCCGACGGTTGATCGTTTCTCCAGCTTGTTTCCCTGTTGTTTCTGGGTCGCCATTCTGATTTCCCTGGCGATTCCCGTTTATTTCTTGGATGTCCTTCTTTTTGGTCCTTGTGCTGTCTATTATCATCTCCTCTTTCGGTGGGGGACGATCGGAACCTGGTGCTATCTCCGTGAGGTCTGGCTGCTACCAGTACCACCTGCAACTCTAGCGCTTGTCGGAGAGCCTCGTTTATCATATTCTCCCCTCCCAGCATCAGCTGGAACTTTATATCGGCATCTCGTATTCCGTATGCGAAGGCTTTTCCTGCCTCCCTTCCTATGTGGTCAGCAGGTAGATTGGGGTAGGCACGACGGGAAAGGAGTTCAATGGCCTTGGCAAAATCTTGCAGGGATTCTCCAGGTCTCTGCGTCCTCGTTCTTATTTGGCAGTGGTAAGCAGCTGCAAAGTGTTCGTCCCCGAAACGGTCCTCTAGAGCCTGAAGAATTTCCTCGTAAGTGTTATTTGTCGGAATGCCGGGCAGTATTTCCGCCGCCCGACCCTTCAGTGCAGTAATTATGTATGTCGATTTTTCCGTTCTGACCATTGGTTGTGTTCTGCCACGGTCTCGAATTGTCGCCGGAACACGCTCCACGTTGAATTCCCGTTGAATATCGGTGGCTGAGCTGTGCTCGCGCTGACCGTGATTCCCTGCTCGGTCCTCGTCTGTACTACTTCCAAACGGGCCTGGAATTCGCGTTTGGTTTCTTCAATTGCTGCATATGTTTTCGTCAGCTCTTCCTGGAATTTATCTGTCCTCGCGCAGAGGCACACTTCCACTGACTGCAGTTCCCGTTGTGTTTTCCCCGTTCTTTCTGTAAGCTCCTGAAGCTTTCCGTCTGTCCTGGCTTGGTTGACGTTTATCAACTCCTTCAGTTCTCTTCGGTCGGTCTGTCTGAAGTCCTCCAATCTGGCCAGTAATTCGTTTTGGTCAATCTCCGTCTTTTCTTGATAGGAGTCTAATTTGGCAATCAAATATTCTTTGTCTTTCTTCCTATTTTACTCCACCTCTTCCTTCTCTTTCTTCCTACATTCCTCCATTTCTTCCTTCTCTTTCTTCCTACATTCCTCCATTTCTTCCTCCTCTTTCTTCCTACGTTCCTCCATTTCTGCTTTGTCAACCTTTATCTCTTACAGGATTTCCATTATTCGTTGCAAATCTTGTTTCTCCATTTTGTAGTAGTAGAACACTCGATGCCCATAAATTGTTTGTGGCGTGTTTAAGTTCGTAACACTTCTGACACCAGTGTAACGTGTTTTGTGTTCCAATCTTGTTGGTCACGTGTCTAAGTTCAAATCCCGTCGGTCACGTGTGTAACTCCAAATCCCACTTCTGACACCAATGTAACGTGTTTCGTTACTGAATACGCCGTAGAGATGGTTAATTGGTTTATTGAACAATCTACAAATATCGGCTACAATTAATTATAAAAATGTTACGGGTTTCCACTCTTTATAAACCCTACAACAAAATCTCTTAACACTATCTTCAAAAATCTTCACGTATTAATAACGCGGGAGCTATACAAGTCTCCCTGAATTACAAACCAAATATAATTGGTTATCACGAACTGCCACTGATTCTCGCACACGCGTCTGTAGCTCGTAACTTGCGAACTGAGAACTCGTTAATAACACACTGACACTCGCTTGCTGCTCAGCCGGCTTTTATTCCGTTCGCTGTTGCTAGTGTGACGTGGCGTATAGCCTAGCAAAGCTGTTACCCCTCGGTGACGTCACCGCTGTTGACTCGCCTTGCATAGCTTCAAGGTTGCGGGGACTCAGCTAACTTCGGCTCCGCTCGGCTCACTTCGGTCCCGCTCATGACGTCACCGCGGGGAGAGTTGCGGGGTGATGACTCTCCTATTACGCGAGCGCTACCTTAACGCTACGTGCCGCTGAGTAGGTAGGGGTCAACATGTCACACTGCTCCCTCCTTAAGGCTGTTCGTCCCGAATAGCCTAACCGTGCTTCCCCCGTTCCTTTTCCTTGGAGGCTGTTCTTGCAGCATCTTCTTTGTGTCCTTCTACTGTTTCTCTTCTCCCCGTTGCTCTGCTCTCCAACCGCCACATCTGTGTAACATGTTTCGTTACTGAATATGCCGTAGAGATGGTTAATTGGTTTATTTAACGATCTACAAATATCGGCTACAATTAATTATAACAAAGTTACGGGTTTCCACACTTTACAAACCCTACAACAAAAAATCTCTTTAACACTAGCTTCCAGAGTCTTCACGTATTAATAACGCGGGAGCTATACAAGTCTCCCTGAATTACACACTCCAGATATAACTGGTTATCGCACCAGCGTCTGTAGCTCGTAACTTGCGAACTGAGAACTCGTTGATAACGCACTGACTCTCGCTTGCTGCTCAGCCGGCTTTTATTCCGTTCGCTGTTGCTAGTGTGACGTGGCGTATAGCCTAGCAACGCTGTTACCCCTTGGTGACGTCACCGCTGTTGACTCGCTTTGCAAAGCTTCAAGGTTGCGGGGACTCGGCTAACTTCGGCTCCGCTCGGCTCACTTCGGCTCCGCTCGTGACGTCACCGCGGGGAGAGTTGCGGGGTGATGACTCGCCTATTACGCGAGCGCTACCTTACCCCTACGTGCCGCTGGGGAGGTAGGGGTCAACATGTCACAATATTGTAACATTCTACAAAACTGTGACATGCTACAAGTCATATACCGTTCCTTTAGTCTACACCAATCACTACTGCTCTATGATTTACTGCACGCATCAACATGTATGCGCTGATGTGTCTTCAGATCATTCTGCTCACTGAATGACCTTTTACATACATCACAGCAAAATGGCTTCTCCCAACTATGCATGCGCTGATGCGTCTTCAGATGACTCTGCTGACTAAATGACTTACTACATATATCACAACAAAACAGCTGCTCCCCACTGTGTATGCGTTGATGTGTTATCAGAATTTGCTCTTCACTGAATGAATCTCCACACTCATCACAGGAATATCGTCGTACCTCACCATGTATGGGTTGAAGTTCATTCAAATTACCTTGGAAAATGAGAGTAAATAACATGAAATATCCTAGTAGGAAGAGAAATAAGTTTGAATCTCCAATAAAGTGAGATGTTAAATCGGTTGACGTGAGAGTGGTGACAGAGGGTATCGAGGGACAGAGAGAGCACACCCCCTGTGTGGTGTGTGCCTGAGTCCATCAGCATATATGGAGGTTTCTGAGTCAACAGAAGTTAAGTTGCACTGCCACTGTTTAACAAATTACAATCTTATCTATATAAATAAAAATGTAATTGTTCGTTTGTTACCCCTCGAAAATCTCCGAAAACTGTTCACCGATTGCTTCGAAATTTTGACACAACGTTGCATGGCGATATTAATGTGGAGGGAAACCGTCCTAGGTAGTCTAGGCTGTGATGGGCTAGCTAGTCTAGGACGGTTTCCCTCCACATTTATATCACCAGGCCATGTCAAATTTTCTAGCTAATTACATTATTTAATTACATTATGTTCGGAAAATTGTATTGGCTGTGTTATCAAGATGAAGGTAAGCCAGTTTAATTGAACAAAGATCTGTATGAAGTCGAAATTTGTCTTTTGCCCCTTCGCTTTCACTTTTTGAGATTTTCTCTCTTCCCTAAGTGACGCTATGTTAGAGGACACGTTACAATGCGGCCCCTGAGGTCAGTGTCACTGTAGAGAGTCTTATTATGTGGGTCTGTTTATGTACATAGTTATATATTGTATTATGTCTGTATTCTATCGCAATCAATAGGTATGTAAAACTGGTAAAGTTTAAAGTTAGGAAGTTACTGATCTTTCTTACAACTTTACAGCCTTGTGGGATGTCTGTCACTAGATACTCTTTTACAATTTCCTGTATTAAGACTTGCTTCGAAATATGTTTATATTTACAAGAAATATCGCACAATAATGCTTTCATTCCGTAACATAATGTGTAATTCTTGTAACGCGTAACGGTTAGTTATTTTACCATGCGGACTATTCGCATATTGGATTTGGGTGCTATTTCACCTAACGGCATTTGACATAAGATCAAAAATTGATAGGCTATTAATGTGAGAACTCATAGCTTTATATATTTCTTAGCGCATTACGATAAATTGCAAAGGAAAAAAAACTGCTATGCACTTCTTACGCATACCAGCTGCTGTTAGAACGTGACAGTTTGCCGCTCTTAAGGTACCTTACAATTAACAGGAATATGATCATTGTAGGAGGCAGGTTTTCAGTGCATAATTCGCGAGTTTCATTTCGTATGGCTCGTGTGCTTACGGGAGCGAATTAAACTGCCTTCTCGAAAAAATTGTTAGTACGATTCCCAGGAAGAGACAATATTAAAAATTGGAAATATTTATTCATGGCGTATTTAAACTGTGATTACATCGATATTATGAAATATTCTTCCGTTGACGTTTGATATTACTAAGTTCCTGTGAGCGCCATAGTGTCTCGTGCAATCTCACGTAGCGTCTCCTGTACAACATACTGTGAATGAAATTGTGGCATTTTCGATCTGATTACTTTATGCACAAGAAACTGTGGAAGGGGCATAAATTGTTTAATTCAAGGGAGGGTTATTATCCTGTGAAATGTAGAGTTGTGTGTTTTTAATGGAACGATATAAAAGGCGGGTCTTTGCTCAGTACACTTCCAGTTGCACATATACATACTCGAAGTGTTTCAGCCTGAAGTGGGAAAGGAAAAAAATCAAACGTTTCCTGTGGTCACATCCAACACCATATTTATAAACAGTTTGTTAATGCGTCGTGTGCGTTTCTGTGGCCATATTGTCCGTTACAGATATTTAAAAGAACCTTTTGCTTTCCTTGCAGTGCTATTGAATTGCATGTTTATGATAATTATTAGTGCAAATTTACGACACGATAATAGGACTATTAGTGAGCTGTCACTTGTAAAGTTTAAGAGACTATGTCCCAGTGCGTGTGAAGTGATACCAGCCGCTACGCCACGGCCTCTAAGGAACTGTACTGTGCTGTATCCCGGTGATGGGAAAGATTGCAGGTTGGCAGGGCGAGCGGTTCCCTTTGGAGTACGTGCGGGGTGTGAGAGTACTGCAACTTGAAATTAACTAATACATTTATTGATAATGTACACAGTTGTAGAGAAAACCCTGTTTGTAAGAAAACCAGTGGTCTGCCTGAGCAAGGGCAGCGGCCGACTCCTGGTATCAGACAGCTCCTGCTCCACTTTATGGATATCTCAGGCAGCGTCGATATCAAAAGTGTCTTTGCTTACGCCCCGTGTGGTATATATCTGGTCCAGTTAGGGCGTTACTCTTCTGGAGTAATCTGACTAGCGTCATTCATTGCATCACCCTCGTGAGTTTTTGGAAGGTCCACAGTTGTCTTGTTCTCGTAAAAAACAAGCATCTTTCTTGTGACAGCACAGGTGAAGGACAAGGCTCTAATCTTTTCATCCTTCCTGAAGCTAATCTCCTGATACTTCCTGCTGGTACAGTCGTTTCCTCACACTTTGTATCCCTAAGGTACAGTCTCTTCCTCATATTACAATATACCATATAATATATAGCGACATGTTGAGCTATGGATGACGCCCCTCCTTCCCCCCGCTCGCAGTGATGCGACGAGTGAGCCGAAGTTAGCCGAGTCCTGGTCGCTATACAAAGCGAGTCAACAGCGATGACGTCACCAAGGGTACCGCGGGTTGCTAGGCAGCGCGGGTAAACAGGATTGCGAGAGACGACGGTAGTAACAGAGGTTACTACCGCTAGCGTGGCCAGCAACACAGCGCCAGGCAACAAGGGTGCTTATTACATAGCCGTTTTCTGTATTGTCCGATCGAGGCTACATGAGGAGTAGCGAAGGCTATTCACAGTCAGTCCTGGAGCTACCTCCGAGTGAGTCCTCGAGCTACCTCCGAGTTAGTTCCGAGTTAGCCAGCAACCAGTCAGTTGTATTCAGGCATTTGGAGTGTAATATTTGTGATACTGCAGATAGCAGTAATTGTGAATCTGTAATTTGGGTGATTGTAAGTGCGAATGTGAAATAAAATTCGCTATATAGAATATGGCGTGAAGTTATTTGTCGCGTTATACGCCCAATACGTTACAACTGGTGTCAGAAGTGGGATTTGGACTTACACACGTGAGCAACGGGATTTGAACTTACACACGTGACCAAAGAGATTCGAACTCAAAACACGTTATAATTTGGTGTCACAATTTTTACGAACATACACACGCCTGACAAATAATTGAATTATTGTGCTTCGAGTATTTGACTGCTACAAAATGGAGAAGCAAGGTTTTCAACTAATAATCGAAATGCTGGCGAAGGCAGAGGCCGACAGAAAGGAAGAAAGGAAGGCGGAAAATGAAGAAAGGGAGGCAAATAGCAAGAAAGACAAAGAAGATTTCCTGGCCAAATTAGACGCCGATAGGAAGGTTGTCAAAGAGGAAATGCTGGCAAGGATGGACGCCATCATGAAAACCCATCAAGGAGACAAAAGGGCGAATACCAACCACAAGGAGATGGTGTACGCGTTTAAACCTGAAGATGTATTGATGCCGATTACCCAAAATGAAACGGTGGCCTGCTCAGTGGACGCGAAACCTGTGGCGGCACAACGAGAAGAGGTCCCAATATTAATACCGGTCGGAGTGAAGACGGCCTGCCAAGAGATGGAGGCAGGTCCAGAAGATGAAAAACCGGCCTCAGTGCACAGGAAACCTGAAGCGGCAGAATTACGAGAGGTACCCATAGAAGACGCCGAAGTAATGCCGGTCGGAGAACCGAAGAATAAAAGGCGCAGGGACCGCCATCGACGAAATATGAAGAATTCGACACGGGAAAGTTGTGGACCCCAG
>NW_019739607.1:140486-144778 GCF_002891405.2 Cryptotermes secundus
GCCTTATAATGGAGCTGCTCGAGACGATCAACCATAAAAAGGGGGAAGATGTGGCGGTTGGAGAGCAGAGCAACGGGGAGAAGAGAAACAGTAGAAGGACACAAAGAAGATGCTGCAAGAACAGCCTCCAAAGAAAAGGAATGGGGGAAGCACGGTTAGGCCATTCGGGACGAACCTCCTTAAGGAGGGAGCAGTGTGACATGTTGACCCCTACCTCCCCAACGGCACGTAGCGTTAACGTAGCGCTCGCGTAATAGGAGAGTCATCACCCCGCAACTCTCCCCGCGGTGACGTCACGAGCGGAGCCTATGTTAGCCTAGTCCCCGCAACCTTGAAGCTATGGAAGGCGAGTCAACAGCGGTTACGTCACCAAGGGGTAACAGCGTCCTAGTCTATACGCCACGTCACACTAGCAACAGCGAACGGAATAAAAGCCGGCTGAGCAGCAAGCGAGAGCCAGTGTGTTATCAACAGTGCTCAAGGTAGCAGCCTGCGATTGTGCGATAACTATGAAGTCAGCGGGCGGAAGACTTATTGTGTGCTTTCGAGACTTAGTGAGTGCTGTAATACAGTTATACTTGGAGTGTGTAATTCAGGGAGATTTGTATAGCTCCCGCGTTATTAGTACGTGAAGATTTTGTTGTAGGGTTTGTAAACTGTGGAAACCCGTAACATTGTGATAATTAATTGTAGCCGATATTTGTAGATTGTTCAATAAACCAATTAACGATCTCTACGGCGTAATCTGTAACGAAACACGTTACAATATTATAGCAATTCATTACATACTATTTAACCCCATATACCACATAGGTATGAACATATACAACAGTTTATAGTAAGCATCGCCATACCTTATACAACAATCTATACCAGGTGTCACCATATAAAGAACCCCCCCTTAAAATGAGGCCCAATTAACACCTTAATTGTGCCTTTAAAAGTACGGTTTATTTGTTTTCCCTCGTTTGGATCTCCGGAGGTTTGGATTGCTCTCCCTCCTTGATCCTTCATCAATGTCGCTCAATGGTATCGCTTCCGAACTTCGTGACAAACTCTCATTACTGGTTTTAATATTGATTTTGATAACATTTACAGTTCCACTGGCTTCCGCAGGAAGGCTTAAACATTCCGTTTTTACGGCTATTGCCCACAGTATTTTGCTTTTCCTCCAACGGGTTACAACGAATTTCACAAGTCTATATAAACCATACAATATTACTACAGTGATCACAATGTACATTAGCACTGAATAAGTTTTCTGGTACTGGATATGTTTCCATTTCCTTTCTTTTTCTTTTGCGAGGTTCTCCAATTCTGAGATCTTATAACTAGCAAATTTCAGGTCTTCCATGTGCGTTACCACATGTTTCAACTTCATATCTAATTCAATATGACTCAAGTTAATTGACGTACCGAACTGTTCACAACATTCAAATTGAGATTCCACTTTGGATAACAAATCTCCTCCGTGTTTCGAGGTATGTACTTGAACAATGTTTTGGGTAGTCAACAGGGCTGTTTTACTGTATCCCTTACATCCCGGTTGAATACTCAACTTTCCAGTGCCTCTAAGCACCGTGTTTACAGGTCCCTTTTCTGGACATAAAATCGTAATGTCATCACTAGATGGTATGAAATATATCCATTCATTTTTTCTCTAACTGGGTCCAAACCGTATGTATGATTTGTACTACCCTTGTATCACAAATTTTTGGAATATTTAGCCGTGGTTGCAACAATTTTATTTCACATGATTTCTGCATGTGATTGTTCAATAAGGGATGACTTTGCTTACGTATGTATGCATTTGGTTCTGCTGATTTACAGCGTCTTTATTCCTCTCGGCTTGTGGTAAAATAATATTGACTTATTTGATCAATATACAATAGTTCATAACTGTATCAAGGTAAACCTATTTTTCTCTATACCTACTGGCAGCGGTATCAATCGAAACACCTTGAATGTACCTCTGCTGATTAAAGGTAAGCTTATTATATAACCTAAGATTCAATCTTTTATGTAAATGTGAACATCACATAGTTTAGAAATCAGACTGATTGAATCCTTGCTGAAGGTGAAAGGTGCCATGGTATCTTTTAGAAATACTGAAGCACTTTTTTGTAATGTCTCCATAAGTAGATCTGGTTAGATCTGGTACAAAATACCCTTTTGTGCGTTTAGGACGCTCTCTATCATCAAAATCTAAATTCCTCTGCATGGCATCAAGAGCGCGATTAGCTCGAGCGATGTGTCCCTCTACTGTGACTTTTACACTCAGTTAATTTAACTGCGCTTCCGCTTCTGCGCTTAACTTTAAGATTTTAAGCTAGGCAATCCCCCCTTAATTACATGGTCATTATATTCCATGTCGGAGATAGTACTATTCATTGATCCTAGCGATGCCTTTATTATAGAGAGTTGCTGTTTCATAATGCTAGTCATGTCTTCGGTTTCTTCCTCAAAATGCTTAATCTGCTCATTATAATAATCAGTATCATCCGAATCCAGGGTTCCAAATAATATCTTACTAATTTCTCCCATAAAATTTAGGGCTCCCCTACGTCTGCGGATGTGTCCCGAATTTCCAATTAATTCGCGCAATATTTTTCAGTCCCTTTTACCTGCTTAAGTCTATCATTAGACAGTGAAGAAGAATGATTACAGTCTGTCCAATTTTGAACTTCAGTAGCCTGGCATAATTTATTTATATAACTGATATACCGGCCTAGCTGCTCCGTCTCACTGTCAATTTGTCTTAGGCTGACTTACACTAGAGTTCTCCACTCTGTGTTATATAACGTGGCCTCCCCTAAGAGTTCGTAATACAGTCCTGGAGAGTCATCATATTTATCCACAGAATATCACAGTCCGTCAGCTGTTGACTTCATCTCAGTTACTCCGATCCTCATCTATATAGTGTCGTAAATACTCCGTCAGAATTCTGTGACTTCTTTCCAAACCTCCATTACTTTCGGGGTGGAAAGGGGTAGTTTGCAACTTTTTTATCTTTAACATCCTGCAGGTATTCTTGAATACCTCGCTTAGGAAATTTGACCCTTGTTCTGTCAAAATTTTGCTAGTCGTTCCTAACTTCAAAACAACCTGCGTTACAAACTCCTGTGCTACTGTTTCAGCATCTTTCCTTTGTATCGGTATAGCTACCAGAAATTTACTTAACTCATCTTGAAAGGTTAATATGTATTTATTCCCTTTCTGTGTCTCGGGCAAAGGTCCTACTATGTCCAAACAACATTTTTCAAAAGGTTGGTTGGCAGTAGTGGTTATTTCCATGGGCACTTTTCTCTGAGGACCCAACACTTTATTTATTTGGCAGCTTTTACATTTTCTAACATAGTCTTCAATCTCCTGCTTCATGTTCGGCCATGAATACTCACTCTTTATTGCACTGTAGGTTTTGTTCATACCTCGATGTCCCCCTAATAGTGCATCATGATACTCATACAAAATTTGCCTTTTTAGTTCTTCATTTATATCTGACTGTGAATGCCCTTTATTTTCTACAACAATTCCATTTATCCTACTCAACGCGTCAGCATTTGTGTTTGATGTCCCCTTTTTGTATATAATCTCATAATCCTATTCTTCCAATTTTATCCTCCATCATAGTAGCCTTGAACCTGGATCCTTTATGTGCATTATCCATGTGAGAGGTTTGTGGTCAGTCGCAACCTTGAATTTCCTCCCGTATAGATACGGTCTGAATTGTTTTATTCCCCAAATTACTGCCAAAAGTCCCTTCTCACTGGTTGAATATTTTTTTCTGCTTTATTCAGATTCCGCCTGGCATAGGCAATAGGCAAATCTTTTCCTATTTGGCCCTGGGATAACACTGCTCGTACACCTGCATTGCTAGCGTCAGTGGTTAACCTAAACTCTCTCGTAAAGTCAGAATATTGCAATCATCATCATCATCAGTAATCTGTCAAGATGACAGGTCCACAGTCTCTTCCAAAACAATTCCTCCACTTAATGCGATCTAGAGCTTTCTCCTTCAAATGACAGTATCCTCTTCTGTCCCCAAGGTCATCCAGCATCTTCTTACGTCTTCTTGCTCGTCTTCTTGTCATTTCTATCCGCCCCTCTATCTTTCCTTCGATAACTTCTTTTAGAAGGCAGTTTCTGCGTAAAACATGACCAATCCAATTAGCCTTCCGTTTTCTTATTTCGTGTAGGATATTCCTCTGCTCACTGACTCTAATTAACACTTCTTCATTTCTCACATAATCGGTCCAACTGATCTTCTCCATCCTTCTCCAACACCACATTTC
>NW_019739607.1:146967-150495 GCF_002891405.2 Cryptotermes secundus
TACGCCCAATGTCCACTTTTGGTGCTAAAAGCGGTTTTTTCCTTATCCTCCTCCCTCAGCTCAATCTGATGGTAGCCCATTACCATATCCAAGCAACTAAAGTATTTCGACTTCCCTAGCTGATCTAGTATCTCAGTTATGTCTGGCAGTGGATATGCGTCACCCACTGTCTTTTCCTTCAGCCTTCTAAAGTCCGCTACAAATCTCCATTTCTTTTCCCCACTTGCGTCATCTTTCTTGGGTACCACTAACAGCGGACTATTCCATGGAGAGTTGTTATCCTCAATCACCCCCTCTCGGAGTAGCTTGTCTATTTGTTTATCTATTTCAGCCTTCTGGGCTTCAGGTAACCTATAAGGTTTTGTATTTAAGGGACTCGTGCCGGGAATCACATTTATAGAATGCTTTATTGCATTAGTGCAACTTAGTTTATCTCCTGACAAATAAAATATGTCATGATAGTCCCTACAAATTTTCTGGTCATTTCTTTCTCCTCTGGATTGAGGTGACTTATCCGTAACCTTCCCAGAAACTCATCTATCCGGCTCCTTCCTTTTTCTTTTCGGCCCGAGGCTAATGATCCTACGTACTCATTGGGACTTCCTTCCTGAAATTCCCCTGTATCGTATTTTTTTTTTCAATTTTACTATCGACATTTCTATTACCACTTCCGCCTCTTTTGTGTTCAACACACTGGTCACAACATGGTTACCACTTATCCTAGTTAAAGAACTAGCTAAATAAACTCCGTCAGCTATTTCTGACTTATCTATTATTCCTTCCTGGCCGCCTGTACCGCACACTACCGGTAACTTCACTATTACTTCTGATCTCCCAGGTAGGGTTAACTTTTCTATAGTTCCCTGAACTATTTCGTTACCCATCATTCTCTTAGTCCATTCCGCACCCCCTTCTTTGAATGTGATTGTGTTACTATCGTAACATACTTTGGCCCTAGTATGTTGCAGAAGCCGGTGTAATGAAGTTATCGAAGCTTGTGATGCTTCAATAGGCTGTTCTCGCTGATGTCGTTGCCGCCGGTGAAAAGGTGGTGAAGTCACCGGAGAGAAAGCTCTTGTAGAAATTTGGATATCTTTATCGGGTACGCAAAAGATCTAAGTCTTTTGAATGCAGAATACAAAGATGTTATTTAATAAAAGATTTGAATACACACTGATGTTACGTTATTACAAATGCAGTACAACACCAACTTCCTATAGAAGATAGGATAGTTTACAGAATAGAAGCTCGGACCGCAAACCGGCAGAGCTTCGCCGTCTGAAGAACGATCAAAGGTATGATATCTGGAGCTACAATACTCCTGTATTTATAGGACCAATCTGGGCGTTGGCTTGGACGAAGTCCACTCATTGCGTCTACCAAACATCTGTGCGCGTGGACATGAGTCAGCGCCTCTTCCCAGTTTCGACCTATAACACACACTTGTCACGACATGTTACTAATCCTACTTCCAGACTTTGATATGGTCGCCTTTATCATATTAATTGGCTATGGCGACTGTTTACTCCCTCGCATTGACATCAGGGTCATGATGTCCTCTGTCCCCTGCGGGTGACTAAGATAACAGCTTTTATTAGTGACATGTCTGGACTGGTTTCCTACATGATTCTTACATTTATTTTATTATACCAAATATTACGTGTGATCGAACCTTAGAGGGGTTCTTTCGATTCTAGTGATGACTAATAACAGGTGTTACTGTATCCATTCAGTAACCCTCTNGCAGAAAGTCTCTACACGCGATTCCATCATGGACGATTTCCACCTGTTTATTAACGAAATGGAAGTCGAACTGAATATTTACTTCCCCTTCGTGGATACATACACTCACTACACCATGTGTTTCCACGATAGAACCCTCTATACTTTGGACTTTCACCTTTTGTTGGGGATCGAACTCAGTACTCCCTAACAAATTTGTAATCTTTACGAGGCAAATATCAGCCCCCGTGTCCAGTAAGAACTTCAATTTTTCTGTCTTACTTTCCCGGGCCTCTAACTCTATGTATTCTTTCCTATTTTCACTGATACAGCCTAATGCACAGCACTGAATAGCACTGACTACCTGCCGACTGTGAACTGACAGTCCCCCCCCCCGTTTCCCGCGGTCTCTGGTCTTCCTGGCCTGCCCTTTTCCTTCCTTGATTTCTACATTATTTAGCAAAGTGACCCTTCTCCCCACAGGCAAAGCATATGATTTCTCGTATCTGTTTGTTTTTCTTGACGGAAAATTGGCTTACCCTATTTTGCCGTTTTGTTTTTGAAAAGCACTTGCTACTCACATGGCCCACCTTTTTGCAAATAGTGCACTGAACTGAGCCGCTGTCTTGCCCTCTATATCCTTCTAGTTTAGAAATAATTACACTTTCCTCTTCAAGGGCGGTTTCTGCTATTTAGTCGAAATCATCGTGATTTCGGCTGCGGACAATGGTCTGTATTCTATCGGAATATAACCCTTTCATAAAGCAAATATTTCTCAAGCGATCCGACAAGGTTAAAATACCTGCCCTCTCTTAGTCTGTGCAATCAGTAAGCGCAGCCTCTCGGAATTTCGAACCTAAAGTTTGGATTTTCTGTATCCATTCTGATATACTATCAGATTTCCCTCGCCTAGCCTTGAACAATTGATTCGCATGGAAATCTAGTGTACGTTTCTCTATGTAGGTATTTCTCAGAAATACCCGTAATTTCCCCCAGTTTTTGCGCCTCGCTCACACTAATGTACTCTTCAGCCATGCTACCTGAACTATCTGCTTCCGCAACTTTTTAGCCCTGGCACTCATAAACGTTTAGCAAAGACTCACCGTTTTTGTCGCCTTCTCAACGACGTGTAGGGGTGGTGAATTTTGCGGCCGGTCTTCCGTAGCGCTGGCGTGCAGATCTCGCTGTTGAGGTTCCTCTGCAGTATAACTCAACGGTTGGAGGTTGTTGAGGTACTTTCTCGTTCGCTGGATCGGGACGTTAACTCGTTCTCCGCTGGCCTTTCCTTTTCAGCTGTAAAATTCAGTTCTTATTAGTTAAGTTATTTATGGAAGGGTCGCCACTTTTATACGGGTTGGTCGCTTATTCCACTTTTATATTCGGGGCTTGAATTCTAAATACTCTTCTCGCCACTATTAGCTGGCTGTATACTCGAATAAGAATTAATTTCTTCCTTCTGCTGAATATCTCTTCGACTGTCCAGTTAATGAGCCTTCACTCAGTCAATGAGTTGTAGTACCACTAGAATTTTCTTACCGTTCACTTGACGTCTTCTGAAAGATGATATCCCACCTGGTATACCTCTTTCTCCCTTGGCGACGTACTGGGTTTAGTCTCTGGATGCAGCTACCACACAGGCCTGACACCGATGTTGTATCCCGGTGATGGGACAGACTGCAGATTTGCAGGGCGAGCGGTTCCCTTGGGAGTCGGTGCGGGGTGCGAGTACTGCAACTTGAAAGTAGCTAATACATTGCCACATTCATTCTGCTGTGAGACCCCAGGTAGGAAGCATCGTAAAAGTTT
>NW_019739608.1:0-273 GCF_002891405.2 Cryptotermes secundus
GCAAAGCTAGCAAGCTAGCAACGCAAAGCTGGCAAGCTAGCAATGGTTAGCTGGAAAGCTAACAACGAAAACATGGCAATCTAGAAAAGCAAAGCAGGAAAGCTAACAACACAAAGGTGGCAAGATAGCAACGCAAAGCTGGAAAGCTAGCAACGCAAAAATAGCAAGTTAGCAACCTTTATCTAACAAGCTAGCAAACTTGCAACGGATAACTAGCAAGCTAACAACGCAAAGCTAGCATGATATCAACGTAATTCTAGCAAACTAGCAACG
>NW_019739608.1:293-930 GCF_002891405.2 Cryptotermes secundus
ACTACGCAAATCTATAAAGGTAGGAAGCTATCAACGCAAAGCTAGCAAGCTATAAACGCAAAGCTATGAAGTTAGCAACGCAAATCTAGTAAGCTAGAAACGAAAAGCTAGCAAGCAAGCAACTCAAAGCTAGCAAGCTACCATCGCAAAGCTAGAAAGCAAGCAACGCAAAGTTAGAAAGATAGCAACGGAAAGCTTAAAAGTTAGCAAGGCACAGCTGGCAAGCTAGCAACGCACAGCTGGCAAGATAGAACGCAAAGCTGGCAAGCAAGAAACGCAAATCAAGCACGCTTGCAAAGCAAAGATAGCAAGCTAGCAACGCAAAGTTAGCAAGCTAGCAAAGCAAAGCTAGCAACCTAGCAACGCAAAGATAGGAAGCTAGAAAATCAAAGCTAGCAAGCAAGCAACGCAAAGTTAGCAAGCTTCGAAGGCAAAAATAGCCAGCTAGAAACGCAATGCTACCAAGCTAGCAACACAAACCTAGCAAAGCTAGCAACGCAAATCTAGCAAGTTAGCAACGCGAAGCTACCAAGCTAGGAACGTTAATCTAGCAAGCTAGCAACGCAATGTTTGCAAGCTAGAAACGCAAACGTAGCAAGATAGCAACGCAAAGCTATAAAGCTAGCAACGAATGTCT
>NW_019739609.1:0-27570 GCF_002891405.2 Cryptotermes secundus
ATACCCAATTGGAAGTAGTGCCCGATGTCTGCGCACGGATGGTCATCTGACATGTCAAAGTAAGACATTCTCACGGAAGACCAGCTCCTGTCGTTGCGCCAGGTATATCTGTAAGACAATATCGAATATCAGTAACAGATTCCGAGACATTTTACAGGTTTGGAGAATGCAATGAATACAACGGATCTCTGTTGAAGAATAAGGAACGTTTCAGGCAGTTGTGATCTAGTAAATCACAACTGCCTCTACATAATCCGACCTACTGACAGTATTAGTAAACAAACCATAAACAAAATTAAGAAAGTCAAAACAACTTCTGAAACCAAAGTTTTCAATTAACTATCATCATCAATACATTCCAAACAGCACAAAACCAGTCACTAAAATTCAGTAACCTCTGACGCTGTGTTGAGCCAACACTGGTCTGGGTGGAGGCACCTGTGTCCTCTCTTTATCACATCTTCCACAGCTCCTGGATGCTCTACTATTCTGCAAGCTAAGAAAAGCCTGCAGCGGCCATTTTGCTCTGATCAAACAGGGTGAAGGGGTGGAGCACATAAAAAATTCATGTGCTGATGCATAACCGTGTACTGAAAAACAAGTTAAGAAGAAAAAATACAGCTGAATCCTACCGAACATGTGACTGATTCACACATTCTATCATGCTCATGAGAAAAACAGATACACAACACACAAACTCAAGGACTGCATCTCTCCAAAACTACAGTCTCATCTTAGACACCACATGCAGATTGAGCTGATTCACATAATACACCACTCAAAAGTGAACTGCATCATAACTTATTATTAAGGCAATAATTTTTCTGACACAGAAAAAACAAGGGCCCTACATTAACGATCGTTATCATATCTTCGTATATTAATATAAGAGGGGAACGTCTTCCGCTCTATTGATCTACATTCAAATGTAGCTATAAAATTTGACTTCTCTCCCTCTTATCTCTAAAAAGAATACCCTTTCATCCAGTGAACTCTCCACATTAAATTTCCTGTTGCAGCCAAAATAGCATGAGAAAATAGCCTCTTACATTAAGAAGAATGAGCTAACATGATGAGCATGCTCTTCTCTCTTCCTTAAAATCTTATTATTGCTGCAATTTTACTGGAATTTCCTAACTGTAGGAAGGACACATTTTTATTTTGATATATAAATGTGTTATGGGGTTTTTGGAGGTCATCAGAGAACTGAGAAACCAATGTATGTTCATCATACTGGATCATCACACACACAGTCCACACCACCCCATCATATCTCTCCAAGATCCATTTTCATTTTGTCTGCCCACCTACATCTTGGTCTTCCTACTGATCTCTTTCTTACCAATATCCTATATCCATTTGTCCCTCTTTATGCTACATGCCCTGCATGTTTCATCCTCCTTGACTTCACCATTCTAATTATACTTGGAGAAGAGTCCAAGTTATGAAGCTCCTCATTATGCAGTTTTCTCCAACCTCCTGTCACTTCATCTCTCTTCTGTCCAAATATTCACAAACACCCTCAGTCTGTGGTTCTTCCCTTATTGTGAGAGACCAAGTTTTACACCTATACAGAACCAAAGGCAAAATTATAGTTTTGTATATATTAATATTTATGTTTTTGGAACAGCAGATGAGAAGACAGATGGTTCTGGACTGAATGGTAGCAAGAATCAACGGATTTAAATCTCCTCTTAATTTCCTCCTGAATCAAATTTGATTCCTTACTGTCATTCCCAAATATCTGAATTGTGCCACTTTTCCGAAGCATCTGTTGGCTATCTTTATGTCATGATTTTGCCCTACATTCTGCTGATGAGAAAGAAACATATACTTAGTTTTTTCTGTGCTTACTTCTACACCAAATTCCTTACTAGCATCAATTAAAGTTTCTGTCTGTTTCTCATTACGGTACCTGTTATCACCCAACAGATCCCCATTTTCTGCACAGATGCATAAGAGCGTTGCTTAATAAATAACAAGAGTTCAGCTTACTTCAGACACACATCAGGTATACAAAGACAGAAATGAGATTAAATATTCAGTCATATATAATTATGGAATGTTCAATTGCTCTGCTAGAAGATATGCAGTGCTGTTAGTTTATGTATGGCAGAGAAAGAAAAAAAGGTATATGGTTACAATTTCATCATCATTGGCAAAACGTCCCCTTTCGACTGACACACTTCCTTAGAAGATTATGCCAGATTTGTCTTGTGAATTAGTGCATCCAGATTCAGTTCATCAATTTCGCAACAATAATTTTTAGAGTGCAAGGTGATCAGCCTTGCATCCAACACCCAACCCAGAGGACCAGGTCTCCATATTTATGTCCCACAGTGACAGGGGGGCCCAGAGGTAATCCCACGTGCATGTCTAAGAGAAAATATTTCCCCCAGCATATCTCTACAAACATCAGTATTTATAAAATAATCATTTGTAATCATGAAAACATCCCTGAATAAATTATTTCCACATTTTTTTATTTCCTTCAGAGTGAAAGAAAAAAACCACAAATTGACTCTCAATCAAATGAGGTAAACTATGCTCTTGGAAGTGTATCACCGCAAAAAATTAACTTTCCTGATAAATATTGTGACATGTTGACCCCTACCTCCCCAGCGACACGTAGCGGGAACGTAGCGCTCGCGTAATAGGCGAATCATCACCCCGCCACTCTCCCTGCGGTGACGTCAAGAGCGGAGCCGAAGTGAGCCGAGCGGAGCTGAAGATAGCCGAGCCCCCGCAACCTGGTAGCTATGCAATGCGAGTCAACAGCGGTGACGTAACAGGATGACGTGGCACTCATTACGCAACAAGCAAGCACTGCAGCTATATAAGTGAGCTGCACAACGGCTGCGAGTCAGTTATAAAGTAACAGTCGCCGAGTCGAGTTGTAACCTGGCCATCGCCAAAGACAGTTCCGAGTTGTAATGTGGACAGCCACCGAGTTGTACTGTAACAGTCGCCGAGTGTGTTATCAACAGTTCTCCAGTCAGCCGACTACAGTTGAAGTATAGCAGTTGTCGCGGAAAGGAGAACCGGACGTGTGTGTAATTGTGTAATTGGGAGTGTGTGATACAGTGATACATAGCTCCCCTACTGTCAACGTGTAGACCACTGAAGGCAGAGCGAACTGATTTGCGCATAGGGTTATAAAGTGTGAAACCCCGCAACTGTGTAATAATTAATTGTAGCCGTTACTTGTAGGTTGTTGAATAAACCAATTAATGATCTCTACGGCGTATTCAGTGACGAAACACGTTACACTGGTGTCAGAAGTGGGATTTGAACTTACACACGTGACCAACGAGATTCGAACTTAAGACGCGTGGCAATTTGGTGTCAGAATTGTTTACCAGCTTAAACACGCCTCGAAGAATTAGACTTACGACTGTTTCGACTATTTTACTGCTACAAAATGGAAACAGAGCAACTGTTGGAACTCCTGCAGAAGGACTTGAGGGCCCAGCGAGAAGCTGCCGAGAAAAGGGCTGACAGGTGGAAAGCCTGGCGAGGAAAGATGGCCGCCATGCAAGAAGAGCTGGTCGCAGAAACGGAAGCCACTCGAACGGAAACAAGAGCTATCCAAGCACGGACGGAAGGCCATGCGAGAAAATAGGAAGACAGACAAAGAGGATTTAATGGCCAAATTAGACGCCAACCAAGAAAAGGCGGCGGCCGACAAGGAAGAATTGAAGGCCGCAATGCAATCTATGTGAACAGAATTGGATGATAAAATCCAACATAAGAGTTGAAAACATTTTGGCGATCGTTGAACACGACAAACAGACTCTCCGGTCAGAAATATCTGAGCAGATTGAAGTGTCCCTCTGCGCGCGGACAGATAAACTCCAGGAAAGCCTGATGAAAAATTACAACGAAACCTGCTCAGCAATTGACGAAACCAAACGCGAGTTCCAGGCACGGTTGGACATAGTGCAAATAAAGGCCGAGCGGGGAAATACGTCAACGATCGTCGCGAGCACAGCTCAACCACCAACACGTTACACTGGTGTCAGAAGTGGGATTTGAACTTACACACGTGACCAACGAGATTCGAACTTAAGACGCGTGGCAATTTGGTGTCAGAATTGTTTTACGAACTTGAACACACGTCTCGACAAATAATTGAATTATTGTGCATCGAGTACTCTACTGCTACAAGATGGAGATGCAGCAGTTGATGGAAATGCTGGCTAGAATGGAAGCCAGCATGAAAACTGACAAAGAAGAAATGCTGAAAGAGATGAGGGCCTGGCGAGAAAAGGCGGACGCCGACTCAAAAGCCTGGTGAGAAAAGACTTCCGCAGAGACGAGAGCAACCCAAGCAAGGGCGGCACAACAAGAAGAGGTCCCCATAGTGATACCGGTCGGAGAGACGATGGCCTGCCAAGAAATGGAGGCACGTCCAGAAGATGAAAAGCCGGCCTCTCCAGAGAGAGTGAGTGTGCCATAGAATGGAAGTAATGGATGAATGGGACACAACTGGATCTTCTGGCGAGCTGAAAGGAAACCGCTCGAGACGAGCAGGTCTCAAGAGGGGAGCGGTTGTAACTGCCGGAGAGCAATCACTGCAAGGAGTAGCCCAAATACCAGGAGACACAAAAAGAACAGCCTCCAAAGAAAAGTAACGGGATGCACCATTAGGCTATTCGGGACGAACAGCCTTAAGGAGGGAGCAGTGTGACATGTTGACCCCTACCTCCCCAGCGGCACATAGCGGGAACGTAGCGCTCGCGTAATAGGCGAATCATCACCCCACCAATCTCCCTGCGGTGACGTCACGAGCGGAGCCGAAGATAGCCGAGCCCCCGCAACCTGGTAGCTATGCAATGCAAGTCAACAGCGGTGACGTAACAGGATGACGTGGCACTCATTATGCAACAAGCAAGAACTGCAGATATATAAATGAACTGCACAACGGCTGCGAGTCAGTTATAAAGTAACAGTCGCCGAGTCGAGTTGTAACCTGGCCATCGCCGAAGACAGTTCCGAGTTGTAATGTGGACAGCCGCCAAGTTGTACTGTAACAGTCGCTGAGTGTGTTATCAACAGTTCTCCAGTCAGCCGACTACAGTTGAAGTATAGCAGTCGTCACGGAAAGAAGAACCGGACGTGTGTGTAATTGTGTAATTGGGAGTGTGTGATACAGTGATACATAGCTCCCCTACTGTAAACGTTTAGACCACTGAAGGCAGAGTGAACTGATTTGCGCATAGGGTTATAAAGTGTGAAACCCCGCAACAGTGTTAACAGATTAATGCAATTAGGGTTATAAAGCGTGACACCCCGCAACTGTGTAATAATTAATTGTAGCCGTTACTTGTAGGTTGTTGAATAAACCAATTAACGATCTCTACGGCGTATTCAGTGACGAAACACGTTACAATATTCAATTTTTCTTGGTAGTAATTGGTTTAGAAGTGAATACCAATACAACTAAATATATATTTATACCTGTCCTTAAATACGGGGTAGAATTGTAATAGTAAACTTTTTGACAGTACTGTAAAGGTTAAATACACTCAACTCTCGATTATCCGGGATAAAGGTGGGGATGGAAATCACGATTAATCGAAAACCCGGTTAAGACAAATTTTATTAAAAGTAGTACTGTAATACTGTACTTTCATAATACCATAGGCCTACCTGTATTTAAATTTATTCAACCTCATTTTTATGTCATCTCATGGCCTATTTAATACTTATTTTATATTTACACTGAAGTATTAATTAGTTGAAGAAAGCAGTCTTCTGGGATTTTGCACCGTGTATATGTGGTGTTAACCGACGTTTCGGAGGAACGTATCGCCTCCATCTTCAGGGTAGAAGAAAAAATATATAAGAAATCTGCAAGCAAAGAGACCGGTCTCTTTGCTTGCAGATTTCTTATATATTTTTTCTTCTACCCTGAAGATGGAGGCGATACGTTCCTCCGAAACGTCGGTTAACACCACATATACACGGTGCAAAATCCCAGAAGACTGCTTTCTTCATAGTCACCACCGTGAAAGCCTCAAATCTTACATATTAATTAGTTATTTCAATCACTTCAACAACATCCAACACTTTTTATGAATATTCACACCTCAAACTTCTCTTCACTCTCACGATAGTCTAGTAAGGATTCCAAATGATTGAGAGCAGCACCATGTGATATTTTCTTACTAGCAGCACTGTCCACCTCCTCCTCATTCTCACTTTCTTCCCGCTCTCTTGGCTGCACCCCCACCGAACTTACGATTTCGTCACTGCTTAACATTTCGAAGCCCGGCTCGCACGAGTCACAGTCAAACCACTCTCTTATATTGTCCTCGTTGACTTCTTAACCACAATGAAGTTGGTTGGCCAATTTTGTCAGTTCTATGGCTATCTCATTTTCACTGAATCCAGTGAATCCATGGATTTCGTAATCTTCATTAGTGATGAAAGACATCAGTTTCTTCCATGAATTTTTCAATACAGATGGCTTTACTATATCCCATGCTGTTGAAATCTCATATATGGCATCTAACATTGAAAAAGACTTCTAGAAACACGTCAAATCATTGCCTTCATTGATGTACTTTTGTAGCAAATTTGATCTGTAGATTCTCTTCATACCTGAGATAACTCCTTGATCCATTGGTTGGATAAGTGCGGTAACATTAGGAGGAAAATATTTCCATCATCTGACCTCAGGAGACTTTCGTTAGGATGTGAGGGCGCATTGTCAATGAGGAGCACAGCTTTCTCATCATATGTTCATTTTTTCTTGGTTTTTCTCTTCCTCATTCCGCGTGAATTAGAAGACGAAGCAAAGGAAATTAATTGATTCTTTTGATTTTTCAAATCACGAACAGTTTGTTCTCCAATACCGTATTGCATTGCTAATTGTTTAACAACACCTCTTTTTCCCAACTGATTGATCATTTCAAGTTTCTGTTGAATAATTAACACAACACGCTTTCCTTTTACACCCTGCATTTTGCTAATGCACTTGAAGATTGATACAAAGAGACTAACTGGGGCAGTGTATCTGTCATTGAAACTTTCCAAAAATCCTTGCATTCCTTCACCCCTACCCTTGAACACTGTGTTAGCATAACGGGACCAAAAAATGCAGAGCTCGGTTCACACTTGTACGAAAATAGTCTTACAAGTCACAATGTGAAACAAAAGTTAATGAATATTAAACAACATATAAGCCTCAAAAAACCCTGGCAGCTCTGATTAAGGCGCTAACCAGTTTATCCGCACCCAGATAATCGAGAGCTGAGTGTAAATATTTTGCAAAACAAATGAAAATTGTATTCAAGTAGGAATTAAGGGCAGATCTAATTCCTTTCAGAATCTTCTCTCTTCTATTCTGTTCCCCAAAGAAAGTATGGATTAAAATATACACGACTCTGACCTTACTTGTTATTTTATGAAATGTGAAACTTGGCACTGAAACTCAGATGACCGTAATCTTTTAATAATTATTTAATATACTGCAATTTTATGTTCACTTAACTTAGCCCTTTATACATCTGTACCAAGTATGTGTACCACTTCTAAAATAAGATTAGGGGCCATCTTGTGCATGGAGTTCATATATGGGCTTACTTTGGGCATCAGAACAGACAGTGAATATGTCACAAAAGACCATTAGCCAAAGGATGCGGAATGTTTCGTTGGACATAGAAGAAACCCGTCTCTATTATTAAATTGTTAGGAGAAGAAAGAAATATCAGGATGATGGAGAAAAGTACTCTGAAGAGCTGCTTAATTTGTATTCTTCAACACTCGTAGAGTGGCAATAGGCTG
Source organism: Cryptotermes secundus (assembly GCF_002891405.2). Classification (NCBI taxonomy): domain Eukaryota; kingdom Metazoa; phylum Arthropoda; class Insecta; order Blattodea; family Kalotermitidae; genus Cryptotermes; species Cryptotermes secundus. Next base: position 7,792 of record NW_019739609.1, read on the forward strand.
AATCTCCATCTCATCAACATAGATACTGACCGCAGCTTTGAGCAGTTTTCTTCAGTTATTCCATGCAAATGTCAGACTAGACTAATGCCATGATGTTCCAATCCTATTCCTGTTCAACCAGATTTTCTCATATATTTTCTTATATGTCACATCATTAAGTGAAAAATTTCATGTTAAGTCAATAGTGTTTTCCTTCTACTTCTTCATGTAAATGGAAGCCCCATGCATGCTAGGTAAGAACAATGCCAGCTGGAAGGTAGGTTCAGGCAGGCAGGCACAGACAAAAGCAGGATTAAACAGGCTCAATAATAAGCATGCAGACAGGCTTAGAGACAAGGGCAGGCAGACGCAGGCATGCAAAATTTAGGCCAGTGTCAACTGAAGGAAAAAACCATTGGCCTAACTGAGATGTTACTTAAAAGCAAACATTTATTACGCGGAAATTAAGTCTAAATGCACAGAACAACTAAGATTACTCCTGCAAGACGGATTGCTGATGTACATGTTACCTCATAAATCCTGGAATGGTGTGGCGGTATCATTTCCACCGTCACTAGGACCACTTGTGTCTCTGTAACATACCCAGGAGTAGATTAATTTTCACCAACACTCATCACCACATCACACTGGCGTTTGCCTCTTCATTCAGTCAGAACTGTCTCATTGCCACTCACTTTGGATATGGGTGACACGGGGCCACCACAAGCAGCAACTTCGCAACAGGTTCTCTCAGACTCCAAGATGTGGATTGTAGTACAAAGAAATAGCCCATCACTTCCCAGAAATAAATGATAAAGATCAACTAAAACATCACAATGAAAAATACTTAATTATTTGATTATAACAGAGAACAGTTTGAGTTAAATTAGTATGTCACACCCCTTTAACAGTGTCTCAATTTCCATTATAACTTCAGTCAACTTGATCACATTTCCTTATACAAGGTGGTTCAAATATGACTGGGACTGATTTTTTTTTCTTTAAACCATAATTGCCAAACACTTACTTGCACATGTCAGTCTTCAACGTACTCCCCTCCAGAGTCAACACATTTTTTCGAACGTTCTGGAAGCATCCTGATACCCTTTTGAAAGATGTCTTGTGGTTGGTGGCGTATCCACTCCTGAACAGTCTGGATGACAGAGTCGTCCATAAACCCCATGCCTTGCAAGTCTGATTTGAGCCTTCCGAACAGGTAGAAATCACTTGGGGCCAAATCAGGACTATACGGCAGATGTGTCAGAAGGTTCCATTTCAATTTCCGGAGGGTTTCCGTTGTTGTTTTGGCCGTATGGGGGCGTGCATTGTCTTGAAGGAAGGCTACCGGCTTTCCACCTGTCTTCTGCTTGGATCGGATCTTTTCTTTCATGTCTGTTGCCAGGAGGTCTGAGTAATTCAGAAAGTCTACATGGATAACCCCCTGCCAGTCCCAGAACATTGCCATCACTTTTCCTGCCGAACGGCTCCTCCGCGCTCTCTTGGGTTTGGGAGAACTGGTATGCGGCCACTCGCGTGATGACTGCTGGGACTCGGGAATGAAGTTGAGCACCCATGTTTCATCGGTGGTCACTATAGACTTCAAAAATGCATCACTATCATCTTCAAACTGCTGTAGGAGATGACTGGCAGCTTGCATGTGCACCATTTTGTTCAAGTCCGTCAAAGTGCATGGTATCCACCGTGCATTCACCTTGCGATAGTGCAGGTGGTATTTCACGATGTCTTCTACACTACCAACACTGATGGACAGCATTGCTCCAAGTTCCTTGATAGTGATGCGCCTATTCTCAAGAATAAGCAAGTCTGCACGATCATTGTTTGGCTCGGTGACGGATGTTTGCGGCTGACAATCATGCGGTTCATTCTCCATGCGCTCTCTGCCCTCTCTGAAGCACTTACACCACTCAAACACATGGGTCCATGAGAGACACTCTTCCCCATGCTCTTGTTGGAGTCTGGTGAATTTCAGCGGACGGGACGTTTTCTCCGAGGAATTTGATCACAATGCGTTGTTCCACGCTCCACAGTACCTTCTGTTCGCTCACCACTCTAGCAACTCCCAGACAGGTCAGAACAGGTTCTAACCCGAACAGGAGGGAGGGTGGAGGTTGTGGCTTCACTCTCTCAAGGTCACACAGCTGCTGCGCAGTGCGGCTTGTTTACACACAAATCAGTCCAGGTCATATTTGAACCACCTTGTATGTTACATCATTAAGTGAAAATTTTCATGTTAAGTCAATAGTGTGTGTTTTCTACTTCCTCATGCCAGTAAAGAGGAAAGTGCCCCAATTCCAAAGGGATTGCTCTTTGTGCAGTCAAGAATTATGTGCACCTCACTGTTGAGAGCCAATTACAAGCTGTAAATTTGAAAACTTTCTTTTCAACACAACAAAGAGAGATGCTTTGACTTAATGTCTAAGACACTAAGCAATCTCGATTTTGGCTTCAAGCCAGATGGGCAAATTCTGTCACATCAGTGTGCAAAGATGGTCAGTTGTAATTGTTCTTTCATTCATCTTCAAGTCATAACCTGACATGCCAGTTACACATATTTGCAGACAAATTACATGTTACAGCGTTTCATCAAGAATGTATCCCCAGATGACAACTGTGTACTTGTTTTAATATATACTGGTTTTTCTAAGTGTAAAGGATTTTACTGAATTACACAACAAATGAAAACGAAGCTTCCTTATATCACCTATAATACTTGAATTCACACTGTATACCTTTGAGAACTCAAGCTCACGTGTAGTGGCTGGTTACACAAATGCTTCAATCTATATCGTGAGACTAACAGAGATACAAATAATGATTACACAATGTAATCATCAATTACCATGTATTATTTCCAACAGCAGAAGTTGGGGCAGCGACTGGCCAGAGACTGGACAGTCAGGATTCGATTCCTGGCAGGTACAACAGATTTACATTTACACCACAGACTCATTTATATAGTGCAATATATTTATTTGATGAGAGCCGCTCTATACTTTGTTATTTACCTTTGCATTTTACGAATGATCAACTGGTCATATGTTTGTGAGCCTGGGATGGCAACAGTTAACATCTATCGTGGCATTCACAAATTTTAGTACCCAACAATGGATGTGTATTACCGCAAAGTAGGTCGTACTACCTTAGCAATTATGAAATCTGAAATTATTCCTTTTTTATCCTCCACATAACTGTCAAAACCGATATATTCAATATATGCTTTATGGACTGATTAAACACCTGGCTTCAAACAACACAATGCACGCACAAAAATTTACATCCTAATACACAATGCAAGACAAAGTAAGAAATATATACCTTTCTTTTCTCTCAGGCTTCTGAAATCTTCAAAACTGTTAGAAAAGTGGCTCTCTTCGTTCCACAAAAAGACGTTCACGCAAGCAACAGTAATTATACAAGGGATCAACCGCTTGCGACCCGGTATGACGGGAAATAACTATTGCGGACCCCGTTGTAGCATTGACGTCACGATCACACCATCCCACCCTCTATATTCAGCTATTGATGTAAAATTTCAGTCGCAAGTGCCGAGGGCACGATCGGTAACAAAGCATTCCATCATATCATCACTTTAATTCCACTCCCCCCGCCTGAACCCAAAAAATCGATAGTTCGCAAAAATACTAACAAATATTTTTTCTGATCTCATCCCGTGTACAGCGGGGGGGGGGGGTTACTCTATTTGTTAACTCTGTTTTATCTCAATTCACTCACATCCACCAAAATTGAGCAACACTGGGAGACTCACTTCATATTTAGTGACACTTGTCAAATCACTTCACCAATGAAGAGAAATTAATTGGATTTTGGCTCAATATTCAAGCTAAAATTCTATTTGGCCATCATTAATTTACGGCTGCATTATCATGTATTCGTTTCATTTTAAGTGTTCAATAAGAAACGTATATATTTTCAGCAAAATGCTAAAAGGAAAAACACAAATTCTGACTGTGACAGTTGCTGAGGTATACTATGTCATTGGATGTGTATCAATGCAAGAAAATAACTTTACCTTTCTTGGTAGTAATTGGTCTAGAAGTGAATACTGATACAACTAAATATATATTTATATCTTGTCCTTAAATACAGAGTGGAATTGTTAGAAAACGGTAGCTAGTAAAGTATTTGAAGGTGGTGGAAAGTAAATAAATATTTTACAAAACAAATGAAAATTGTATTCCAGAAGGAATTAAGGGCAGATCTAATGCCTTTCAGAATCTTCTCTCTTCTATTCTATTCCCCAGAGAAAGTATGGATTAAAATATACAAGACTCTGACCTTACTTGTTATTTTATGAAATGTGAAACTTGGCACTGAAACTCAGATGACCGTAATCTTTTAATAATTATTTCTTAATATACTGCCATTTTTTGTTCACTTAATTTAGCCCTCTATACATCTGTACCAATTATGTGTACCACTTCTGAAATAAGATTAGGGGCCATCTTGTGCATGGAGTTCATATATGAGCTTAGTTTGGGCATCAGGACAGACAGTGAATATTTCATAAAAGACCATTAGCCAAAAGATGTGGAATGTTTCGTTGCAGGTAGAAGAAACCTGTTTCTATTATTAAATTGTTAGGAGAAGGAAGAAATATCAGGATGATGGAGAAAAGTACAATGAAGAGCTACTTAATTTGTATTCTTCAACACATATAAAAGAGTGATCAACTCAGCAGACTCATACAGTGACAATAGAGTCTGAATCTCCATTTCATCAACTTATATATTGACTGCAGCTTCGAGCAGTTTTCTTCAGTTATTTCATGCAAATGTCAGACTAGACTATTGCCACGATGTTCCAATCCTATTCCTCTGCAACCAAATCTTACTGCCTCATTCCATCCTACATACTCTCTCAAATGATGCAGCATCGATAAATAGCCTCAGAACCAATCTCGGGGGAAAAAAGAAAGGCATTCCACTCATTGCAGTAACAAGGCTATGGGGCTCAACGCAGGGCAAACACCTCAAGAGAAGCTATATAGCTTTAAAAATTCTGGGTCCTGGAATAAGTAAACTTTGTCGCACTTTCTAAGGATATATTTGGCATCTTTGGCGATAAGACATGGACATGACAATAAAATAGCCTGACTAAAAGAGTAATCGTAGCAGACCTGATATTTGATTCTGGTATCCTACAAATAAAAGATGAGAACTTTAGAGTCAACCTGACACTGTGCACAACACAGAAGAACAAGCCAATAAGAGAAATTACAGGAGGGGCAGGAGGATATAAAGACAATGGTAAGCGTGAAGATAAGCACAGAGGATGGAAAGACAAGAGAGCAGAAACAACCTAAGAAAGAAACATCCATGAATTGTGATGCTGCTGATAAACACCATATCATACCACATGAACACACAAAAAAAAAGGTGAGAAATAGCCATTATTTATTATCTGTAGTTGTGCTGACATTGGCTGCCACATTTGAATAAACAAAGTGTGCTGTCTCTCTTCACAACAAACATAGTGGCTATACATGTCAGTAAGGTACAAAAAATAATCTGCATATAATTCCATACCATAATTACAAATGATAAAACAATTCCGTCCAGTGTCTGTTGAAGCTTTTACTACTTCACTTCTTAGCACCCTAACATGTTTCGGTCCCTATAGACCCTCATCGGAAGGAACATCAATACTTTTAGAAACTACTATTACATTATACTATTACATTATAAATGTCTTGTTGGCTGTGCTTTAGTCGTAAATATAACGTGTAACAGCGTAAATATGTTTAACAGTTAAAAAATGCCGTCTTCTGGGAGGTGAGGCCGTGTAGTTCTTGGGTGAATCGACATTTCGGAGGAAGGTATCGCCTCCTTCTTCAGGGTAGAAACATAGCGAAGAGGAACCAGCATGAGCAGGTGCAACAATTATTTCTTCAACCGTGATCTTCTGGTAACATACTTTGTTAGTGTCAGCATTTGTTATGCATCTGCTATGCAGCAGAACATTTTATATGTACATTTGTGCCTTACTCATGTATTATATTTCATTCGGTTATCGCCTGCTTTCTTTATTTTACAAAAATGGAAGTGGTCTGATGACCGCCGCTGTGGTCTAGTGGTCAGAGTTCCTGGCTACAGATCCAGAGGTCCGTGTTCAATTCCCGGCGCTACCGGTTTTCCGAGAAGTAGTGGGTCTGGAACGCGGTCATTTCAGCCTCTTGAGTATAATTGAGGAGCTGTGAGTATTTCAAGGAAATAGAAACCCGAAAATTGACGGCCGTGGGGATTCGTTGCTCTGACCACAAGGCACCATTTATCCGCTAAATTTGGCACTAATTTCGCTGACAAGCGGCGCCCTCGGTCGGTATAGTTTGGTTGCGGACTAATTCCACGGGAGTTTGTTTTTATGTTGGAAGTAGTCTGATCAGAGCACCTTTCTAGGTTTGTGTCTATATGTTACCCCCCCCTCCAAAACTCTTGAACCCCTATACCGAACTTCATGGAACCTGGTATGTATCATGCCGAGGCCATCTCAGAAGCGTGCCTCATTAATAAGTTCTTTCCATCAGTAGTACAAACACAGAAGCCTCTCAGAGTGTTGAGGTAATAAACTTAATACTACTTAAATGCCTTAGTTGATCGTCATGAAACTTGAGTTTGGCTACAATTTACCATTTCGGATTTTATTACTACGTGCGTAATTCTGGAATTAAAAAGTGAATTTATTGTGTTGTTTTATTTACTTTATTGTTCATACAGCGCATTTTTGTGCTCATTTTTATTACAAATCTAGGAAATCCTGTGAACCATGCCAATAACTCTGATTCGTTTTCTTAGTGGTAAAGTGCCCCGATAATGATAAGTTTGATTGCCTATTTTACTTTGCTTGGTACAAACTACATCTAATTAAAATCTGACGAGCTGGTGACCACCAATAACCCAAAAATGGCACTTTGAATGACTGGAAATCTGTTAGATTCCTGCTAGCTGCCTCTATCCACTGTTTACACATCTGCCCGACTACGGATCTGCAGGCAACGGCTAAATGTAAAGCCTGCGGCAAATTTTTGAATTTAATAAATTCCTCCAAACGCCGGAGATGAAATATGGGGTTTGTGTCCGTGGCGTCGTCAAACCGAGGTAACGGAAGTTCAGCGCTACTTAAGAAACTTGACACAGCTACTTGTTCCGTAGGCCCATTCACACTACATACATTCATGCCACTATTAGTAACTGCGTTACAGTGAGTCGACTGGCAAGAACAACTACCGTTCCCACTAGTCATCCCATTGTTACCACTAGTGTCTACTTGAACTTGGGATTGGTCATTCTGACGCACGTCGGAAGGAGAAGTTGTGCCGTGGCCCATTTCAAGCACATCGGTTGCCAAATGCTGCCTATTCGACAGTCCGTGAAATTTGCCTTCTAAGGTTATTGCCTTTTCGTTAATCTTATCAAGTTTGCGATCCACCTCGGATTTTTCTTGGGTGGACGCTTTGGCAATTTCCTCTAGTCTCTCCTTCTGGCGTGTGAATCTGCTATCTACCTCTTGCCCTAAGTTGGCCAAGCTGGCGTCTATCTCGGACCTGTGTGCTACAATGTGGTCCGACAACTCGTTAAGCATAAGTTGAGTGTTAGTACTGGCCTGCTCTAATCTGGTCTCCAAATCAGTACTAATGCCTATCACCTGCTTTTTCGCCCCTACTAATTCCAATTCGGTCTCTTTTTGCATCTTAGAAACTGGGCTGGTTACTAGCCAGGCTTCTGCGTCTAACTGTGCCTTAAATTCTCACCTAACCTCCTGGTTTTGCCTCTCAAATTGTTGTATTACTTTTTCACTTTCCGCTTTGATATCTGCTCGGACACTACCTATGTCTGCCCTAACGGTTTCTTAATGTCTGTTAGGATCGGCCCTAATTGACTCGTGATGCTGTTTATTGCTTTGCTGGATCGCGGTCATGAATCCAGCCAACATTTGTTTAAGCTCATCCCTGGCCCCTGGAGTGTGAGGCTGGGGACTTGTTTCCCTCACTTGATGCTCTACAGTTAACGCATCTGGTTGGGACACTGACTCCGAAACTAACTCTGACTCCTGTGGTGAGCTGAGCGACTGTCCTTCTGTCTCGCCTAGACTGCCTAAGATCTCTGACTGTTCGCTGCAGTTTGCCCTGGCACTCTCCCCAGCCTGTAAGTTCTGGTCCTCCTGCTGTCCCTCTACTGTGCGGTTACGAAGTGATCGGCGAGCCATTTTCACTTTTGGACACTAACCTGTTAGTTATGTCACGGCGACCTTCATTGGGTGTCTGTAGCTGTGGATCTTGTAGCTCGTAGTTCCGGCCGTCCTAACCTTTCGTATCATGTTAAGCTGCCACGGTGTCCCTGGTGTTTGGTGTTGGTTGTTAGCGAAGTTAAGCATGGCGCGTGTGGCTATTCTCCTCCTTATCCTTCCTTTGCTGAGATATCGAGGCCCATTCGCTGTCGCGCCATCTTCTACTCTGTTCTTCTACTCGTCCTCTCGTGTTGGTCTTCGGCCGCTGGCAGCTGGAATGCTACGGGCGATGGCGGCTATAGCTGGCTTAACCCTGTTTCACTTATCATGCTTACACACCTCTGATCTTTAGGGTAATGTGTTTTGTTTGGGCGCCAGTAAACTGCTACCATCACTTTACAGATTGAGGACAGGTGCGAAGGATTGATAAGGGGGTAGCGGTCGTGGGTAGCTAGTTCCACCAGTAGAGCTGAGATTCTGTCCTCAGGCCGTTTGGCAGGGTCTCGATCAGGAAGGGAAGTGGGAAATCCTGTTACAACACACACACACAAACACACACACACTTTGTTCCACAAAACACTTTATTAAACTGTTGTCCATAGTGGCCGCCACTAACGCACTAGATTGAACTTGCGTCCGAATGGTTTGCGATCTTGAATAAGACTTTCTGCAGAATCTGCGTCCGAATGCTTTGTGATCTGAAATACGGCTTTTGCAGAAATGTTTTCCCCTCGAAATTCTCGGAGTCGGCTCGGTCCACAAGTCAACTCACTAAATTACGACGATTGGTCAATTTTAAAAAATGGGAGTACACTAATAAAGTATTCCCCCAATCCGTTCAGGTATTACAGGGAATTTATGCGCTAAAACTTAACGTAAATCCTGTCAGTAGCTTGACAAATGTTAAGCTTGGCTTGGGGTTGAGAGACCACCCATCTTTTAAGTTATGCGTTCAAAACTGTCACATATTGTATTCTCAAAGGATTCAGACAAGTAAAATTTAGTGTGACTTTCTAAAGAGCCAAGCTGCGGGGGGTTTTCCTCTTTCACTTCGTATCTGCGTTGACCAGTCGTTTCTCTTTTGTCTTTTTCCTTCGAGAGTTTGGGCTAAAACTCCTTCTTAAGGGCAAGAAATAGCCTATGTACCTCTCGTCCATTTGCTGTAGGTGACAAGTAAACCTATCCGAACATGTTAATTTTTTTTTCTTGGCACTAGAGCCCCAGTGGGCCTAGGCCTACCTCCATGAACATCTCCGTTCACTTCGGTTTTTCTAGATCTTACACGTTCGGTAGGACTCCTTGGGAGGGTGATCAGCTCGTCGCAAGGCCTCTACGTGCACACAAATACAGAAAAACGCACACACACACACAAACTAAACATCTATGCCCTGAGTGGGATTCGAACCCACGATCCCGGTTTCCAAGCGAGCGAAGACAGTACATGCCTTAGACCGCTCGGCTACCGTGACCCGCACATTTTAATGTACCTAGATCAAAACATGCTACTAAATTAAATCCAGCTGGAGTCGGCAGATCGGTTACACTGTGTATATTATAAATAAATGTAATAGTTAATTTCAAGTTGCAGTACTCAGACACCCCGCACTGACTCCCAACGGAACCGCTCGCCCTGCCAACCTGCACTCTGTCCCATCACCGGGATACAACATTGGTGTCAGGCCTGTGTGGTAGCTGCATCCAGAGACTAAACCCAGTACGTCGCCAAGGGAGAAAGAGGTATACCAGATTGGATATCATCTTTCAGAAGACGTCAAGTGAACGGTAAGAAAATTCCAGTTGTACTACAACTCACTGACTGACTGAAGACTCATTAACTGGGCAGTCGAAGAGATATTCAGCAGAAGGAAGAAATTAATTCTTATTCGAGTATACAGCCAGCCGATAGTGACGAGAAGAATATTTAGAATTGAAGCCCCGGAAGTTGAACTGTAAATATAAAAGTGGAATAAGCGAACAACCCGTCTAAAAGTGACGACCCTTCCATAAATAACCTAACTAATAAGAACTGAATTTTACAGCTGAAAAGGAAAGGCCAGCGTAGAACGAGGTAGCGTCCCGTTCTAGCGAACGAGAAGGTAGGTTAACAACCTCCATCCGTTGAGTTATACTGCAAAGGAACCCCAACAGCGAGATCTGCACGGCAGCGCTACGAAGACCGGCCGCACCACCGTGTACCACCCGTACACGTCGTTGAGAAGGCGACAGAAACGGCGAGTCTTTGCTAAACGTTTATGAGTGCCAGGTCTAATAAAGTGAATACGCAAGTTGTGGAAGCAGATAGTTCAGATAGCATGGCTGAAGAGTACATTAGTGTGAGCGAGGCGTTAAAACTTGTGACGCCATTCAGTGATAATAAAAGGGAATACAGCATTTGAAGTTATAAATCCCAACCACCAGGATAGATTATACAAATTTGTATTAACTAGAATCAGTTGGGAGCCGAGAACAGCAATAGCGCATCAACATTTAGAGAGCTGGGAGGACTTACGGGAATTTCTGAGGAATACCTACATAGAGAAACGTACACTAGATTTCCATGCGAATCAATTGTTCAAGGCTAGGCAAGGGAAATCAGAATGGATACAGAAAATCCAAACGTTAGGTTCGAAATTCCGAGAGGCTGCGCTTACTGATTGCACAGACGAAGAGAGGCCAGGTATTTTAACCTTGTCGGATCGCTTGCGAAATATTTGCTCTATGCAAGGTTATATTCCGATAGAATACAGACCATTGTCCGCAGCCGAAATCACGATGATTTCGACGAAATAGCAGAAACCGCTCTGGAAGAGGAAAGTGCAATTATTTCTAAACTAGAAAGATATAGAGGGCAAGACAGCAGCTCAGTTCAGTGCACGGGACATGTGAGTAGCAAGTGTTTTTCAAAAACAAAACGGGAAAATATGGTAAGCCAATTTTCCGTCAAGAGAAACAAACAGACGCGAGAAATCATATGCTTTGCCTGTGGGGAAAAGGGTCACTTTGCTAAAGAATGTAGAAATCAAGGGACGAAACGGGCAGGTCAGGAAGGTCAAAGATCAGAGACCGCGGGGAACGGGGGGGTTGACTGTCAGCTCACAGTCGGCAGGCAGTCAGTGCTATTCAGTAGGCTGTATCAGTGAAAATAGGAAAGAATACGTAGAGTTAGAGGTCAGGGAAAGTAAGACAGGAAAGTTAAAGTTCTTACTGGACACGGGGGCTGATATTTGCCTCCTAAAGAGTACAAATTTGTTAGGGACTACTGAGTTCGATCCCCAACAAAAGGTGAAAGTCAAAAGTATAGAGGGTTCTATCGTGGAAACACATGGTGTAGTGAATATATGTATCCACGAAGGGGAAGTAAATATTCCGTTCGACTTCCATTTGGTTAATAAACAGGTGGAACTCCTCTATGATGGAATCGTGGGTAGAGACTTTCTGCAACATGCTAGGGCCAAAGTATGTTACGATAGTAACACAGTCACATTCAAAGCAGGGGGTGCGGATTGGACTAAGAGAAGGATGGGTAACGAAATAGTTCAGGGAACTATAGCAAAGGAAAAGTTAACCCTACCTGAGAGACGAGAAGTGATAGTGAAATTCCCTGTAGAATGCGGTACAGACGGCCCGGAAGGAATTAAGGGGATAGTTCAGGGAACTATGGAAACGAGAAAGATAACCCTACCTGGGAGATCAGAAGTGGTAGTGAAGTTACCGGTAGAGTGCGGTACAGACGGCCCGGAAGGAATTAAGGGGATACTTCAGGGAACTATGGAAACGAGAAAGTTACCCCTACCTGGGAGATCAGAAGTGATAGTGAAGTTCCCGATAGAGTGCAGTACAGACGGCCAGGAAGGAATAATAGATAAGTCAGAAATAGCTGACGGAGTGTATTTAGCTAGTTCTTTAGCTAGGATAAGTGGTAACCATGTTGTGACCAGTGTGTTGAACACAAAAGAGGCTTAAGTGGTAATAGAAATGCCGATAGTAAAATTGGAAAAATAGGATACAGGGGAATTTCAGGAAGTAAATCCCAATGAGTACGTAGGATCATTAGCCTCGGTCCGAAAAGAAACAACAAGGAACCGGATAGATGAGGTTCTGGAAAGGTTACGGTTAGATCACCACAATCCAGAGAAGGAAATGACCAGAAAAGTTTGTAGGGACTATCATAACATATTTTATCTGCCAGGAGATAAAGTAAGTTGAACTAATGCAATAAAGCATTCTATAAATGTGATTCCCAGCACGAGTCCCTTAAATACAAAACCTTATAGGTTACCTGAAGCCCAGAGGGCTCAAATAGATAAACAAACAGACAAGCTACTCCGACAGGGGGTGATTGAGGAGAGCAACTCTCCATGGACTAGTCCGCTGTTAGTGGTACCCAAGAAAAGAAATGGAGATTAGTAGTGGACTTTAGGAGGCTGAACGAAAAGACAGTGGGTGACGCATATCCACTGCCAGACATAACTGAGATACCAGATCAGCTAGGGAAGTCAAAATACTTTAGTTGCTTGGATATGATAATGGGCTACCATCAGATTGAGCTGAGGGAGGAGGATGAGGAAAAATCCGCTTTTAGTACCAGAAGTGTACATTGGGCGTACAAAAGACTACCCTTTGGACTAAAGACAGCTCCTTCGACTTTCCAGAGAATGATTAACATGTATTATGTGCCTTAACAACTAATCGATGCTTTGGATTTCTAGACGACATCGTGATTTATGTTAAGTCTCTAAGTGAGCACGATGAAAAATTGAGAGACTTTTTAGAAGGATTAGGAAATACATTTTGAAACTCCAGCCAGACAGGTGTGAGTTTCTTCGTAAGTTATCTAGGTCATGTAATCACCGAAGAAGGTTGCGACCGGATCCAAAAAAGTTAAGGTCATAGAAAATTTTCCACAACCCATTTCAACTAAGCAGTTGAAAAGTTTTCTGGGTATGGCCAGTTATTATCGGAAATTTATTTCCAATTTCAGTAAAATTGCCACATCCTTGTACAAGTTGCTAAAAAGGATGCCCATTTTGGGTGGTTAGACGAGCAAGAAAATGCTTTCCACTGGCTGAAACAGAAATTGATTTCGCAACCCACATTGCAATATCCTGATTTTACGAGACAGTTTACATTAACCACTGACACTAGCAATGAAGGTGTAGGAGCAGTGTTATCCCAGTGCCAAATAGGAAAAGATTTGCCTATTGCCTATACCAGCAGGAACCTGAATAAAGCAGAAAAAATATTCAACCGGTGAGAAGGAACTTTTGGCAATAGTTTGGGGAATAAAACATTTCAGACCGTATCTATATGGGAGGAAATTCAATGTTGCGACTGATCACAAACCTCTCACATGGATAATGAACATAAAGGATCCAGGTTCGAGGCTACTACGATGGAGGATAAAATTGGAAGAATATGATTATAAGATAATATAAAAAATGGGTCATCAAACACAAATGCTGACACGTTGAGTAGGATAAATGGAATTGTAGAAAATAAAGGGCATTCACAGCCAGAAATAAATGACGAACTAAAAAGGAAAATGTTGTATGAGTATCATGATGCACCATTAGGGAGGCATCGAGGTATGAACAAAACCTACAGTGCAATAAAGAGTGAGTATTCACGGCCGAACATGAAGCAGGAGATTGAAGACTATGTTAGAAAATGTAAAAGTTGCCAAATAAATAAAGTGTTAGGTCCTGAGAGAAAAGTACCCATGGAAATTACCACTACTGCCAACCAACCTTTTGAAAAATGTTGTTTGGACATAGTTAGACCTTTGCTCGAAACACAAAAAGGGAATAAATATATATTAAACTTTGAAAATGAGTTAAGTAAATTTCTGTATGTATACATGGACAAGACGCTGAAACAGTAGCACAGGAGTTTGTAACGCAGGTTGTTTTGAAGTTAGGAACGCCTAGCAAAATTTTGACAGATCAAGGGTCAAACTTCCTAAGCGAGGTATTCAAGAACACCTGCAAGATGTTAAAGATAAGAAAGTTGCAAACTACCCCTTTCCACCCCGAAAGTAATGGAGGTTTGGAAAGAAGTCACAGAATTCTGAAGGAGTATTTACGACACTATATAGATGAGGATCAGAGTAACTGGGATGTATGGGTACGTATGCAGTGTACGTGTACAACACGTCTATACACACATCCACAGGTTACACGCCGTTTGAGCTCGTGTATGCCATCAGCACTACAAGAGAACCCTAGTGCCCAATATAATTATGACAATTTTTTGGTTGAACTGAAGGGCAGGCTACACGCAGCCCATAGCATAGCCAGAGAAAGGTTGAGAGGTAATAAAGAAAAGAGCAAGGAATATTATGACAAAACCACAGAAGAGGCTACATTTAGGGTAGGAGACAAGGTTCTCCTGTACGACGAAACTGTAAGGAGAGGGAGATGAGGAAAACTTAACTCCCAGTGGTTAGGACCCTATGAAACTATTGGGTTAGACCGAGTAAATGCCACCATTAAGAAAGGTAAACGAACTCATAAGGTTCATCTGAACCGATTAAAACCATTTTATTAAGAAAAAAATCTTTTTGGATTACCGTGAACTTAGAGCAAAATTTCTTTACAGATGTCTCCATGGCGATTTTGGCTCTTCACAGTGTGGATCACACTTTATCTTCCAATATGTGAGATGAAGTCAACAGCTGAGGGACTGGGATATTCTGTGGATAAATATGATGACTCTCCAGGACTGTATTACGAACTCTTAGGGGAGGCCACGTTATATAACACAGAGTGGAGAACTGTAGTGTATGTCAGCCTAAGACAAACTGACAGTGAGACGGAGCAGCTAGGCCGGTATATCAGTTATATAAATAAATTATGCCAAGCTACTGAAGTTCAAATTTGGACAGACTGTAATCATTTTTCTTCATTGTCTAATGACAGACTTAAGCAGGTAAATGGGACTGAAAAACTGTTGCACGAATTAATTGGAAATTCGGGACACATCCGCAGACGTAGGGGAGCTCTAAATTTTGTGAGAGAAATTAGTAAGATATTATTTGGAACCCTAGATTCGGATGATGCCGAATATTATAATGATCAGATTTCGCATTTTGAGGAAGAAATTTAAGACATGACTAGCATTATAAAACAGCAACTCTCTATAATAAAGGCATCGCTAGGAACAATGAATAGTACTATCTCCGACATGGAATACAATGACCATGTAATTAAGGAGGGATTGTCTAGCCTAAAATCTTACATGGAAAAGTTCAGCTCAGAAATGGAAACGCAGTTAAACTAACTGAGTGTAAAGGTCACAGTAGAGGGACACATCGCTCGAGCTAATCGCGCACTTGATGCCATGCGGAGGAATTTAGATTTGATGATAGAGAGCGTCCTAAACTCACAAAAGGGTATTTTGCAACCCCAAATCTACTTATGGAGACATTACAAACAAGTATTCCAGTATTTCCAAAAGATACCATGGCACCATTCACCTTCAGCAAGGATTCAATCAGTTTGATTTCTAAACTATGTGATGTTTACATTTACATAAAGGATGCAATATTAGGTTATATAAGCTTACCTTTAATCAGCAGAGGTACATTTAAGGCGTTTCGAGTGATTCCACTGCCAGTAGTTATAGAGAAAAATAGGTTTGTTTACCTTGAAACAGATAATGAACTATTGTATTTTGATCAAATAAGACAACATTATTTTGCCACAAGCCAAGAGGAATTAAGATGCTGTAAATCAGCAGAACCAACCGCATACATTTGTAAGCAAAGTCAAACCTTATTGAACAGTCATATGCAGGAATCATGTGAAATAAAATTGTTGCAACCACGGCTAAATATTACAAAAATTTGTGATACAAGGGTAGTACAAATCATACACACGGTTTGGACCCAGTTAGAGAAAAAAATGAATGGATTTATTTCATACCATCTAGTGATGACATTACGATTTTATGTCCAGAAAGGGAACCTGTAAACATACGAGTAGTGCTTAGAGGCACTGGAAAGTTGAGTATTCAACCGGGATGTAAGGGATACAGTAAAACAGCCCTGTCGACTACTAAACCGCGCCCTTCCCTTCTTCTCTCCTGTAAATCCCACTCACTTACGAGAGCCGTAAAGAGGGAGGAAGCAGGCCATCGTTCCTGGCTCTACTGTTGCGTTCGCACGCTCCCTTAGATAAACGTGGGGTATTCAAGCTAGGTGGCGGAGCTACAATGACTCATTGGCTTCAGATAACAATAAATATAGATTTAATAAGAAAATAACAAATTACACAAAAAACAAGAAATACATATTCGTGGCAGAAAAGAAAACGGGTACAACACCCAATCTCGATCGCAAAGCAATCGTCCGTCGCCGCCAATTTGGGTCGACTGAGCCGTTCTAAGCTTTAGCTCGCTCACGTATGATGTCATCATGTTTCCCGTGACGGATTCCATCCCCACTATGCAGTATCCTGACGTCAGTCACGTGGTCCCATGTACCCTCTCGTGAAGGGGAGAATTGTACAGTGCAGTCGTGTAGACCAAGTTGACTTGGAAGGTCGGTTACTAGTCAGCAGGTTTGTTGTGGAAAATATTGGTTTTGGCTGGGGCTGTTCTAAATTCCCTTTTGGTGCTGTCTGGCTGGCCGGTAAGGACTGCCCGCGGTCGCAAGCCATTGCTTGAACGCTTGCGACGCGCGTTATTAGATTCGGTTTGGTATTTTTTTTTCTTCCAGAATTTAGACTTGCGTTTGTATGGCCGGAGTGCTTAAAGTCCTGGTATCTCTAGTGTCGACACAAGTGGTGCCGACGGGAAATTGTTTATGTATTGTTATTTATGTTATGAAATTGTTATTTGTGTATTGTTATATATTTTTTATTAAAATTGTATTTGTTTTTATCTAAGCCAACGAACTGAGTGTAGCTTCCTCCTCCTAGCTTGGATACCCCATCTCCATCTAGGGGAGCGTGGGAACCAACAATAGGGCCAGTAACGATTGCGCTGTGCCCTTCCTCTTCGTAATAATAATAATATAATAGTAATCAGTGGAGAGGAAGACGACGGGCGCGGTTCACCCCAGTTCGGGAACCTCCCTTTGGGCGTTAACAAGTTAGCCTATGACAAACACAATAATAATCCTGTTGGGAAATAAAGAAAATAATGACGCGCATCGCAAGCGTTTAGCCAACGGCTTGCGGTCGTGGGCAGCCTTTACCTTACTGGCCAGACAGGTAATACCGAATGGAATTTAGAAATACCCCAGCCGAACCAGAATTTTCAGCAACAAAGCCTGCTGGGTGGTAAGCGTCCTTCCAGGTCGACGTCGTCGGGGGGTGCAACTCAATGGCACTGGCGGGCAACATAACCGCCGTGACGTCATGAAGCATCACTGCTGCCACAGTGCCCGGAGGCAACTCTATTGATACAAAATAGCTGCCGCCAGTGCCGAGAGCTCGGTCGGTAAGAGTGTATACTATCATACCACCTTCTTACCGCCCTCTCCCATTCGCCTACACGTTCGGCGCCTCCTCTTACCGCCCTCCTTTTCTTCGTCCTTACCGCTTAGTGAGACTTCAAGCCTCACGAGTCGGTAGTCACTTATACCTGTCATTCACGTTCGACCCTTTGTGGTCTCCACTTGCATCCGCCGCTTCCTGTTGCTTTCTGGTTCAGGTTAGGGTGGGGATTGCTCTGAATTTCAATTTGTATGGGCGCCAGTGGACCTGAGTGAAATCCACGAGTTTGGAACGGGGAAAACAAGGTGGGGATTTGGATAGGCGGGCGTTTGGGGTTCCGACTGCTCAGACGGTAGGACGAGATTCTGTCTCAGGGCGACTTCTGGGCCTTGCTCACACAAGGAGAGAGAAAACACTCAAAACACACACTTCACCAACACTGTTGCTTTATTGTAGATGTGCTCACTAGAGTTACATATGACGAGGCCCTAGCACTGGGACTTTGTACTCAAATTTAACGTCCGAGAGGTTACTACTGTTGTTCACTTTGGCTACTCACTCCCGCCGTTTCCTTCTGAGGGCTTGTAATGACTTATAATAACTGACTGATCTTATTGCCTTGTACTCACTGACTACTCTTATTTCGTTCTGATGACTGACTGTTCTGGAGAGGCAGAAGTCCCGACGGTTCCGGGAACGCCTGGATTCCTCTCCTCTGAAATTTTGCTGATTGGCTGAACCTAAAATTTGGGTGTTTCTCTCATTTGCATTCAGCCAATCCCTATCCAGATCCATGTTAATTTGGGCCTAAGTACAACACGGTCCCTCTGACAGCTCTTAAATAAATGGAGGTACGCTAACAATCGCTCGGTACGCCCCTTCGAAAATTATTGCGACTCGTTTCTTGTCAAATCTCAAATTTTCAAAGGCTCGAACCCCCGCAGTTAAGCATTGAAATCCCCAGAGAACACAGCGGGATACTTCCTGCTCCGTTCTGGGTTTTCAAGAGACCTGCAGTTTGCTTGTCCCTCAGAAAGACCGGATGTTGTCCTTGGCGTCTGCTGGTGCTGGAGTCAATTGTGTATCGTCTATTGTTAACAGTACTACATTTCGTTTCCATGTAGTGCATGGTAATAAACCATGTAAATGAAAAATATTCCCGAGGTCCCAGCATGGTGCGGTTACAACCTGTCCTGTCAGTAAGAAAGCATGCTATCATACCACCAGCATTTGTGTACTGCTCCCTCCCCCAAAATCACTGGTTCACATGGATAGCTAGAAATAATAATTGATGTAAATGAAATGTTCATATTTTACAGGCACTGATGAGAAACTTTCTCCCGATAAATAATATTGCAACCCTGGCCTCTTGTACTGCAGAGGTTCTTACTTCATTGTGTGTTTTTTGTTTTTGAACTGAGTTTGATATCACTTCGCTCAAAACCATCTGGAGGGGCATGAGTTAAATGATATCAAACTCAATTCAAAAACAGAAAACACACAACAGAGTAAGAACCTCTGCAGTACAAGATATCAGGTTGCAACATTATTTATCGGGAGAAAGTTTCTCACCAATGCCTGTAAAACAAGAGCATTTCATTTACATCAATTCAACACCCCCTTACTGAAATACAATGGATATTTGAAATATCACATATATAGAATACTTGTGTTTAGGAAAGCTGATGGTGGGTAAACTTGAAAGAAAATTCTGTTTCCATCAGAGATACTTGTGTTCAACTTCATAACTTTGCTTACAACTTATACTTGAAAGCTACACAAAACATAGCTTTTCAGTTATATTAATGTGTTATAAATCATGCATAGGGAGCAATAATACTGAGGTTTCCATTGGTTATTAATTTCAGTAGTATAATGAAACTTGAGTATCTGATACACACTCTTGTTAACAAGTTTAATATTGCATTTAATAATATATGAAAAGCAATAAAATAGTTGCAGAACTCTTACAAACCTTTTTTTTTTATTTGTTTCATTCTGGTCCATCACACTAACAATTACAAAGACAAAACCAACTTCGTCCAGCAAGCCACGAACAAACATGGACGATACTAAGAATCTCGTTCACAAGACAGAG
>NW_019739609.1:27930-142337 GCF_002891405.2 Cryptotermes secundus
ACCCAATATATCAAATATAATGAACCTTGAAAGTCTGATATATATATATATATATATATATGTGTGTGTGTGTGTGTGTGTGTGCATTCATAAGTTCAATGCTGAACACAATAATATGGCCAGCATAATAAAATATCTGAAGCAATATAATGAACCTTGAAAATCTTAAATATATAAATGTTCACAAGTTCAATGCTGAACACAATAATATGGCGAAAATAAGCAATGACTGAAGGGATATACCCATAATAACAAATTAGATGAATAAAATATGTAGACACCAATAAGTAAAACTTCCTACCTAGGAAGTAGTTAATGATGTACAAGGGGTGGGCCTTCTCGGTCCTTGCACCGCGACCACAATGATCTATTGTGCCTAAGCAGTTAATAAATTTAATTACAAAATATACTGTGAATCCTGACATTGATTCTGCTCCTCGGTGTTTCACGCTGAATCAGGTAACGTGAAGATTGCAAGTCAATTATAAAGTATTGCCACTTCATTCTTACCCACACATAAACAAGAGCCATTTGAGTCAGAAAAGAATTTGCCACACAATTCTTGACTGAAATATAATTATTTTCAGATACAGGGCAGAATGAACTCTGATCATCTTCTGACAATGATGTTCTAATATACTGGAAAGAAGGAAACAGGTCACCAAAGCAAGGAAGAGATGGAGCTCAAGATCAGAATAGGTTTCTTATACATAATCTGACTGTAGGTGACAATGTTATCCACAAATTACTCAATACCAGAGGTTTGAGACAAGAGCATATGAAGGCATGTTAGTTGCAGTTGCTTGTCACCAGTGTTACTTTGTCCTTATGAAACATCTATTGATGCTCATGTGAGCAATAGGAAAATATTATTCCAGTAATTCAATAACTGCTCTCTGCCGATTTTCAGGGCTGGTATGGGCAGGATATTACAAGGCAAAGATGAAGAAGAATTACTTTCCTAATGACTTACTGATGTAATATTTCATTGTCTTTTCACAGGATATTAGTAGCCTTAACACACTGCGGACCGGTTGTTTAAATATTTAAATCACCTGCGGACCGCGGTTTTTAAGCCTAGCACCCTAACTTGTGCACTGTTCACTTTAAAAATTAATATAAAATCTCCTAATTAATTTTATGAACTAACATTTTTGGAGAACACTTACCAGAGCTCCTAGAAGTGCTTGTGTGTGTGATATCGCTGGAAACATTCCCTTTTGTGAAGAGGCATCACGCAGAATTTGCGGATGTACCCAGTCCTACTCTTCTTCTTGTGGACTGCGCACAAACAGCACCGCCTAGAAGGGTACTTCTTCTTGCAATGTTCACTCTTCACAATTCTCACAAGAGTATGTTTCTGCATATCACCCGAGAGTCGTCCAGGGGGGTCCACATGAGGCCTCCGGCGTGTGCGAATAGATGGCCTCTGCTGCACTACGTCTGTGTCTGATGCAGGTACTGCCGCCACCGTGAGGTCAGTAGACCAAGCTTTTGCCAAGTTCAACAGAAATGCTTTGTATTTCAAAGTTAGCCTCAAGTGCCTTCTGTGACTACACAAAGAAGTAGGCCATATTTTGTGAGTTTCCCAGGATTATACGTTCGAATATGAAGCCTTCCCCTCCAAGGAATCACAGATTCGTCAAAAGACAGTTGTTGCTTTGGCTTATAAACTGTCTGAAATTTCTCAACCAAAATGTCTAATAAGGGCTGAATTTTGAAAAGCCTGCCCGTTGGTTGTGGTTGCACTTCATTATTATTGAAATGCAAACACCACCATATCTGTTCAAATCTCTTACGACTCATGAGTCTGCTGAAAATGGGAATTTCTAAAAATGGGTCACTTGACCAGTAATCCTTCAAAGTATCTCCTTCGTAAGCCCCATTAGAATGATTATAGCCAAAAAAATTTTCATTTCTGTTGAAGTGACATCCACCCACTTCAACACCTTATAGGTGCGGTCGTATGCCTCACGGTGTTGGAGATAGTATCTGTTAGTCTCCTGACATAACAGGTCAAAGAAACTATCTCCAAAAAACAGTGACACAACTTCAGACACATCCGTTGGGTCCGATGGCATCCACTTCACCCCCGGATCACCAGTAAACCTACCCAAAGTGGGGGTTTTGTCCACTTTACCCGATGTGGCTGTCTTGGTACTTGCACTTTCATCGGAGCTCTCACTATCACTGGACACAATATTTTGGGGGGCCCTGTGGCCCCTGTCACTGTCACTTTCACTGAGGCTGGCCTCGCTATCAGAAGACAAAGCAGTTGGCAAATCTGATAGTTCATCGGAGAACAAATCTAATATTTCTTGTTCTCCGAGAGAACACTTCACCTGCAACTGCTTTCGTCTCTGATCCATGTTGCACTGCTAACTTTCTGGTTCATATGTGGAAGCTTGGACTCGAACAAAGGCTTTTTTCTTTAGGGTGTGACAGGAAATGAGCGTGATCATGTTACTGGCTAAGCTACAAACATTCCCGAGGTCAACTACGCAGTAGTTATGATGCAACGTGGCCACACAGCGAGATATAGTCAGTTGCAACATAACGCGTCAGAAAAGGGCCAATTGGCCTGCCCAGTCCGCAACGCTATAGAAACGTAGAGGGCCAATTTGCCCTCCGGTCCTGAATGTGTTAATAACAAAATTAATTTAGTTATGAGACATTTATATAGATGGTTCCAAGCTAACTAATTAATACTAAATTTAAATAAAACCCATGTAATGAAATTTATAACCTCGAAGGCCATGGACTATCCATTACATATAAAATATAATGACCAAATACTTAAATTTTCTGTAAATGTTAAGTTTTTAGGTGTGTGCCTGGACAATCATTTGGGCTGGGAAAAATACTCTGATGAAGTGATAAATAAGTTGAGTGTTGCAACCTTTGTGCTTAGAAAACTACAGCCTATAGTAAGTAGGCAAGTGTTGAAAATGGCTTATTGTGCTTACTGTCAAGCTCAACTTAAATATGGTGTTATTTTCTGGGGCTCTTCTTCGTCATCAATGAAAAGAATTTTTGTGGCTCAGAAAAGAGCAATTAGAGCAATGTTAATGATGAGGCCTAGAAGTTCTTGTAGAGAGGTTTTCAGAGAATTAGGGATACTTACAGTTCCCTGTTTGTTTATATATGCTATGGTCATGTTTGTAATTGAAAACAAAAATAATTATCCTACAAATAATAGTGTACATAAAATTAACACTAGAGTACAAAATAGACTACATGTCACGTCAGCTAGACTATCCATTATGCAAAAGGGAGTGTATTACACATCCATAAAAATTTTTAATAATTTGCCACATAATTATATAGTTTAAAGGATAATGTTAATTTATTTAAACATAAATTGAAAAACTTTCTTATCTTGAAAGCTTTCTTTCTATTGACGAATATATGGCAAATACCAAATTGTATTGTATTCTTATTGTAGTTAGGTTGTGTCTATTTGGACTTGGTTGCATATTGCAACTATTTTTAACTATTCTGATGAGCTCAATATCCGGCCCATTGCAGGCAACGGATCTGTGAAGCTATGTATTTATGTATGTATGTATGTATGTATGTATGTGTCAGTAGCTTAATCTCCCTCTTTGTGGCCCTCTGCCTGGCTGCTTCAGTCATCAACCTGTTTGTTCGCTTACAGCACCAAGGAATGTAAATTCTTGTGAGACATCTCACAATACCATCTACTATTCATTGGTAGTGAAATGAACAACCAGTACACCTAATCCACTCGAAGTCAATGGTGCTCTTAATGCCAGCTGTGATGTGCTGCTCCACTGAATTGAAGTGGGCAACCTTTGCCATAATACACTCCATCAGAGTTACTGCAGTACCAACAGTCTCCACAAGCTTCTCATAAGGATAGGTGAGACTGTTCTGTATCACTGCACTCCTTGAAATATATGAAGACATTGGCTGATAGCAGCACTTCAGATGTCAGGCATGTCTTGCATGCATCACAGCTGACACATTGAGGAACCTGTCTGACAATAGAACCACTGATGTAAGCTACTGAGAACATTTCCATTTCAACAGCATGGACTCACATCCATCTGTACTTGCTGAGCAACATGGAAACTCTCAGGCACACCAGCAGGGGTTTCCTTGTCATGACTTGTGGAAAGATTTTGTGAAGTAGCATCAGGTTCCCTGAGGAATTGTAGGTTATCCAGAAGAGTAGCACCATCATCCTCACAATTAGTTCCCCCCAGACCTCTAAAAGCAAGGCCATTGATGATGTTGGTCTTCAGGGCATCTACAAACTGTCCCACTGTTGGGTTATTGTTAGAACCACAGTTCAAACAAATAGCCCCAAATGTGTTCTCAAGGGGATCCTGATTCAGGTTTCAGGTGTGAAGGTACTTAGAACCTGCCTCTTTCAGTGCCCTCCACAGATGCTGGGCAGCAGTGATGTCAATTAGCCACCCATTCTGTGAAGAAGGGGGTTGAAGAAAGGCAGGTTTACCATCCTTGAGGAAGATCCAGCTCTTTATCCCCATACTTGCCCTTTCCCAGTGCTCTATATGGGGACTGTTATTGTTGAGCGGGCAAAGCAGTGTTTTCCAAGGGTTAG
Source organism: Cryptotermes secundus (assembly GCF_002891405.2). Classification (NCBI taxonomy): domain Eukaryota; kingdom Metazoa; phylum Arthropoda; class Insecta; order Blattodea; family Kalotermitidae; genus Cryptotermes; species Cryptotermes secundus. The sequence continues at coordinate 32,522 of NW_019739609.1, forward strand.
CACATGTTCCACCATTCAAACTATCAAAGAGGTTGTCAACCTCTTCAACAAACACAGCTGTCACCAGGTATTCACTGCAGCACCCTCCTGAAAGAACATTAAAGAGGAAATTAGTGAGCTTCCTTACATAATGGACTATGATAGTTCTTCAGGGTGGAAAATGACACACTTTGCTAAGCACTGCCATAAAAAAGAATTTGTGAATTTGATTACTTTATTCCTCATAGCAAAGACTTTGTCACCTCTTTCTCTCATAAATCATATTACAGATAGTGTGTTCTGCTTTTCAGATAATTTTAATTACCCTAAAATATCAGTATTGTGACATATTCCATGTAACCTGTATATTGATATACAGTTTTGTAATAAATGATGAAAATTATGTTTGTTTGAGAACTGGGTTCTGTGGATAATAATTTTGAAAATTAGAGGAACGACGATAAATCAAAACCTGATTCAGGAGGTACACATTCTAAATTTTGGGGTTATGTTGAATAAATTGAACACAGACATACACTAAACTTATTTATTCATTGGATTAAGCAACACATATTAAGTAATTACACCATGAATTAAAATAGACATACCGTGCTGGATTCCTTGGAAAGCTGAAGACTCTGATGCCTCGCCTTCTGGGTGACAAAACACCCAGCAACTGCACAAGTTTTTGTTTTCGTGTTTATAATGCAAGAAGCAATACAAAAATGATAACGGTACCCTTAGAACTCCTTCACATACTACAGACAATCTTTAGGATAAACCGAAAGTTGCAGAACATATTGTGACATGTTGACCCCTACCTCCCCAGCTGCACGTAGCGGTAACGTAGCGCTCGCGTAATAGGCGAGTAATCACCCCGCATCCTGGTAGCTATGCAACGCGCAACGCGCGGTGACGTCACGAGCGGAGCCGAAGTGAGCCGAGCGGAGCCGACGTTAGCCGAGTCCCCGCGACCTTGAAACTATGCAAAGCGAATCAACAGCGGTGACGTCACCGAGGGATATCGCGGTTGCTAGGCAGCAGTCAACAACTCCGGACAGTGTGGCTAGCAACACGGCACCAGACGACAATTGTCCGATCAAGGCTACATAAGGAGCACCGAAGGCTATTCAGAGTCAGTTGTACTGTGACAGTCGCCGAGTGTGTGATCAACAGTTCTCAAGGCAGCAGCCTGCGAGTGCGCGATAACTAAGAAGTCAGCGAGTCCTGGAGCTACCTACGAGTCAGTCCTCGAGCTACCTCCGAGTTAGTTCCGAGTTAGTCAGCAACCAATCAGTTGTAACGTGGCATTTGGAGTGTACTATTTGTGATACTGCAGATAGCAGTAATCGTAAATCTGTAATTTGGGTGATTGTAAGAGCGAATATGAAATAAAATTCACTATATCAAATACGGCGTGAAGTTATTTGTCGCGATATAACACCAACACGCGACAATATCATAAAACAAATATCGTTTAGAGGACAGTTCATGATAACGCCAAAAATTTTAGGTTTGAAAGAATTCTATATGTTTCTAATTTAATTTGTGGTGGTAAGCATAACTTTCATATACACAAATAATATTGTCGCGTATTGGGCGTATATCGCGACAAATAAATTCACGCCGTATTTTATATAGCGAATTTTATTTCACATTCGCACTTACAATCACCCAAATTACAGATTTACGATTACTGCTATCTGCAGTATCACAAATAGTACACTCCAAATGCCACAATACAACTGATTGGTTGCTGGCTAACTCGGAACTAACCCGGAGGTAGCTCGAGGACTCACTCGGAGGTAGCTCCAGGACTAACTGACTGTGAATAGCCTTCGCTGCTCCTTATGTAGCCTTGATCGGACAATTGTCGTCTGGTGCCTTGTTGCTAGCCACGCTGTCCGGAGTTGTTGACTGCTGCCTAGCAACCGCGATATCCCTCGGTGACGTCACCGCTACGTTACCCTGCGGAGGAGGGGGAGGGGAGCGCTGACTCACCCGCCGCGTCACTGCTGGGGGGGGTAGGGGTCAACATGTCACAATATGTTTACTATGGAGATGTAACTTCGTTCGCAAATGTCTACTTCCGCTTCGCAACCACTTCAAATCAAAATTCATACTTACCAATTTGTATATAATTAACCACCGTATCCGCATATAATTGTGGGTATTCAAGTTGGTTCGTTTAGGCTCTCTGATTGGTCGAGATCTGGGATGATATCAATATTAAATTATGAAATCGCTTCCTGTTATGGCATTTCTCTACAGTTTAATTTCATAAATGATAAAGTGCCTGAAGTATACCCTTTCATACGCCACACAACTTTGTAGATATTACAGGTATATGAGTAACACAAACTCAGATAACGATTCCATTGTTCGAATTACTTTGAATTAGTCAAGTATGCCTTCGGATTTTTCCATGTGACATGCGGTCACATGGATGTGGTTGGTTTAGTTCTAGTAATATGCGGTTTTGACATGCAACAAACAAGAAATTTCAAATGTAATTTTCACCATCGTGACACGGGGGAATATTATAGCACGAAGTTATGTAAATTAAAAAAAAAAAATAGTCGCTGCGTGTTGATTATGGTGAAGCGCGGTTTCTCATCAGAGAGGTGCTGCTGCCAGGTGGCAGTAATGTGAACATAAAGAGCGTTCCTTGGATTGGCGGTACGTGGAATGCAGCTGTCCTTTCCGCCGATACCGTTGATTGAGTGAACTGCTTATTTTATTTGTTATGGTTTCTGTTTTCGTCAGCTTCGAAATATTTGTGACTCAATGACAAGTTTTGTCAAGTTGTGAGGAAAGGTGAGTGATATGTTAGATCTGAGATTTTAGCATCAGGACTGTAAATAGTACTGTCTTCTGGCATATGTAGTCTGGTAGTTTACCGACGTTTCGGAGGAAGGTACTTCCTCCATCTTCATGGTCGAGGTGCAAACCAAGGAAGAAACCAGCAAGAAGTAGGCGGCACGCTTGGCTTACTCTTCTGCTCTGAAATAGACAGTACATTCCTCCGAAACGTCGGGGAAATTATACCGAACTATGAAGAAAGCAGTCTTCAGGGATTTGGCACCGTGTATATGTGGTGTTAACCGACGTTTCGGAGGAACGTATCGCCTCCATCTTCAGGGTAGAAGAAAAAATATAAGAAATCTGCAAGCGAAGAGACCGTGAGAACCGGTAAAAGCAGTCTGCATCACTTCCAGAAGATTGCAATCTTGATACTCTTCTCCCGCTAGAACCTCAAATATGGTATGTGGTTCGATACAGTGTTTCCATTTCCCAGGAAAATGAGCAACTGAAGTCGCCTAACAGGGATCACTTATGGACACTCAGTACGGGGCTCACACAACTGGGAGCCGTTTTTTGCTACTTCCGACTGATTTCTGGTTTTGGGAACGTTTCATTATTTCAGGTGCCTGAGATAAAACAGCATGAAGGCCGTCGTTTCAATAGTAAGGAAGAATGTTGGGTAGGTTGAAGGCCTCCTGCGTCTTCATTATTTCCCAGAAAATACTAGACGACTCAGAGGCGATTCTGCTCATGCGCGTGAAAATAATCTGGGTTGAAACCTGTGTCTGAATATGAAAAAAAAAATGCTTCTTCGGTCTGTCAGTGCATGATGCCGAACGTCCAGCTTTTCAGTTGGGCCAAAAAATTGCTTATAGTACCCGTTTCCCGAAGCCAATGAGAAAGTTCGAAGAAAGCAGTTAAAGCCTTTTCTTTAACAGAATCCCCAAATATCGGTAAGGACACCTGAAAGTCTAACGTGTTCTCGAGCAAGAGGCTTTACTCCAGAAACAGTAAGATCATTCTTCTGAGCCACTGAACCGACGACGAAGGACAACAGCCGTTTTCAAACCAGAAAAGGCCTATTTAGCTGCACTGAGGTGGGGATAACTGTGGTTCCTCACATGCACTCAGAAGGCGTCGACCTTAAAGGAAAGTGCCAAATGTCTGCCCGGAAACTGCAGAGCTTGGAATTACCGAAGTAAATAATTGTAGAAGCCATGCGTTCATCCAGTATTCATCTTGCCAAGAAAGAACATGAAAATAGAAGTTATGAATTACACTGAATAGGCCGAAGTGCCTGCTCTCTGAAGTAGTACAAAGAGAATTATTTCACTGGGTATAGGCACCGAGAGAGGTATGGGACGGTTAAGAATACTGAGTGGGTCTGGATGTAGAAAGAAACAGTAGGAATCTATTTCATGGGTTTTTGCCAATGGAATTAAGAAAACCAGGAAGTCAGACAAAAGAGCCATTTTCCTACGGGAAAATTGAACCATGGGCTTCGAAGTATGAAGCATTGCATTGCTTTGTTGGTATCTGAGAACCTCCCATGATTTAGCCAAGAACCATCAGTTAATGCCAGAAGTGAGATGTGTGTCCCGATTTCGCCAACAAATGTCTCTGCGTCTGAGATGAATAATTAAAAACACAGTTAAGTCACAGGTTGTACACATTTCATTTCATATTTTCAAGGTGTAATGTTGCAAGTACAATTGGCAGATCCACTCTCTTTTCTTTCGTTCAGAAATCTCGACAGAGACAAGGATTTTGAGGTATAAAATTAATGATTGTTTATCAAGATTAAGAATACGTTAAAGTAGCCCAATTATGACTTTCGTGATCTGTCTCTGGCATGAGCAAACACACTTCTACGGTCTTCTGCTTCTCCCGTAGAACCCAACCGTTCCTTCTCCAATACTGTCTTCTTTGTCGTTGCTGCCATAATATCCTTTTGCTCCCAGCGGGTCATTGTCGTCTACCCCCACAAAGCCACCTCTGCTTCTGCTGTATCCTGGCTGGTATCCTCTGTTCCAATCTTCATATCCTCGACCTCTATTTCTGTTATACACATACACCTGACGTGCTCTGTCGTCATATCCTCCGCGACCGTAGTATCCGCTGTTGTCGTATGGCCTTCCTCTTTGGCTGCAGTCATACTCTGAAAGAAATTGCTAGGTCTACAATGTCAGAAGAGTTTAAATTCGGAGAACATTTGCTGCAACTCAGTTCCTGTTGAGCTAAACACATCTAGGTTGTCCCCACTCCGAAAGAAGAACATACATTGAAGCTGTTTGGGAACAGGATGCTGGGGGAGGATACTTGGATGTCAGAAACAGAAAATAACACACGAAGATGAAAAAAAATACACAGTGAGGCACTTCACAATTTGTATCCTTCACCAAGTGGTATCACATTGGTCAGGTGAAGGGGCAAGATAGGGGCATGAGCGCAGACGTTTAGCCGGAAAGCCTGAAGTGAAAAGACCACTTGGAAGACCTAGGTGAGGGTCATTGTTAGGCGTTTGTTAGCATGGTAAGGAATTTTTCGGTTCTGAAAAAGATGGGAAATTTTCAGCCCTCTGAGCGACTATCAAATTCTTAAGGATTCTTCTCTTTGTCTTTCCATAAAGAGGATGTCTTCTTCCTCTTAAAAATGTAAACAAAATGAACGGAATCTAGTGTTTTCATAACGGAGAATAAAGATTAATCATGTTAGTAAACAGAGTTTAAGAACTTTTAGAGAAGTTAATGGGGGGGATATTTTACCTGCATTGTGTAAAGTTATATTTTTAGGGGGAACAAGCCTCCCTATTAATAGAAAACATAATCTCACACAATATAACTAGAGACAAATAATCAGTATTTGTATACAAATTTTTATGATTTATATAAGAATATATAAAAGAACTGAAAATTCTTATACGAATTACACATTATAGGCCTAAGAAAGGTGTATATGAATTACCTTACCTCACACAACTTAAGCTGTCAGTGTATCTTATCTGTAAATTGTAACATACTTATTTTAATTATATACGTAGAATAAACTAATAGAACATCCCTGATGATGACTCTTCTGATACTCGAAACATGTCTAGATAGTGGGTAAATAAATATTGTTTTTTGTAATTTGATGGTGTTTACTAAAGTACGTTAAATCATAATGCATTACAACGTTTGAAGACTAATTATGAATAAGTGTTGACAGAAGCCTCGAATTGTGGGGTTTAAAATAGTCAATTTACTGTATTCGTATGGAAGTAAATGGGAGACTTCTCGTCTCCCAGTAATTCTAATTCCATATTTTACACAAGAGATTATTTAAATTTATGTTTTAATTCAACATTGATTTTATAGAAGAAGAAATTTGGGCATGCTAGTTTATTCATCTAACGCAATGATGTCGGAACAAACAATTCTCAAGCGGGAGTTGGCACAATTCTGTATTACTCACCCCTCCTGTTACTGGAACTTCCTCCAGGATTGTAATTGGGATAATAATCTCTGGATCTGCTCTCGTAATACAAATCTCTGTCAATTTCATTGCCGAAATATCTGTTTCCCTCATCGGAATTGCCTATTCTCCTGTAGACATTAACTCCGTAGAAACCAGGAGCTCTGTCCTCAGCCGTCATCTCTCTTCGGATTCTGTTCCCTTCTTCCTGGTCCAGAAACGTAGCCTTGCCTCTGGGGAGTCTGAACCCTGCTTCATAACCTGATAAAGCGGAACATATTCTGTCAGACTGTTTTCTTTTGGTTTAGACAAAGGTCGTCCAAACCCTGACCCGACACATTGGTTATGAGGCCCACAGAATAATATGTTCAATAATTTTGGTTCAGCCACATTTGGAGCCTCGGCATCTCACAACCCTATCTGCATCCACAGCCTGCTAGAGGGATAGTTTTTTTTACTCTCTTGTTTGCTTTAATTAATCCACTGCAGCTCTTATTTTCTGCTAATGGAATAATAACATTATTCAGTAAAATGAAGTTTGAAGGGTCTGAATTTTGTGTTATGTAAAGGAGTTGTTCTAGCCGTCCGCAGCTCCCTGCAACTTCTGTTGGGAGCTAACGTGTAACAGCTGCTCCCATCAATGCTGTAATTTGAGTGCGGCACCGTCAGCATGTAGACTACAGAATGTCAAATGGTAGGATGGTTGATGAATGGGGAGTAATTTTAAATGAATCGATCATTGCCTAATTGAGAAACTATCCCGGAATTTGCCTGGAATGGCTGAGGAAAACCACGAAGGACCTGAATTACGGTAGTCGGTGTCCTGGCCGAGGTTCAAACTGATTACCTTCCGGATGTGAGTGTAGACCCTCACCCTCACGGCGATAGCGATTTAGCCTTTAGCAACATTTTAGTTTCTTTGGCGAAGTAAGTTTTGAAGGGCCCATGAATGCCCTAGTAAGTGACTGTACTTTTCTTGTTGGATGTATGGAGACTCGTGCAAGTCATATCGTCTGTACTCTCATTATGTTTACTACATATTGCATAGACCGCCCTAGTGATACATACGGCAGCCGCAATAGAGTGCAATGACGGCACTCCGATCATGAGATAGAAACAAAATATTGACGTGCATGGAAGCACAGTGAACAGGTACACAGAGCAGTGGTATCCCCAAACGAAAAGAAATTACCTGATGATGGCCCATATGGCCGAAACATGTCGTAAACTAGAAGAAATATATGACTAAAGACATTTTAGAAAAATGAATATTCACGAGCACCCCTGAAGGAGAGGGGCAGAGGTAGCGCTCGGAAGATGAACACTTTAGGAAATGAAACAAGAGGAACTTCCGTTAGGATGTTCGGGACGAACAACCTTTAGAAGGGAGCAATGTAACGTGCATATGCAAACCGTCACTTCCTAGGCAACGGAAGCAACGCAATATCGTAATTCCAACAGTGAGTCTCGACGGTTACAACGGATTGTTAGAAGCATTGTGTAACAACGGGAAATATTGCACCTCCAAAGCAACGGATTGTTGAACCAGTAGGAATAATGCACTTCCGCGGTAACGAGCGTAGGGCACGCGAAACCGAACTGTTGGAGACGGTGTTCACTGAGCAATTCGAAAAACGCCTATATAAGGGGGTTCAATGCACCCGCCAGTCGCACTGTGACTTCGACTTCGCACAGGACAGTTGGAAGATAGCCGCCGCAGGAGACAGAGGTGGAAGATAGCCACCGTTGAGTACAGTCGAAGTCTAGCATTCGCCGAATGAGTTGGCTCGAGTGAGTAGAACCGCAGGAGCAGTAAAAGTGATACTAATTGTACTTGAGTGTGTAAAAGTGAGCGTTCAATAAATTTTCGCTAAATCCGAGTCCCACGTGAAGTTATTTGTCGCTCTGCACAGGCAACACACGACAATATATAGAATATTCTTTTAATGTCCTATTAATATATAATTATTTTAACAACATCAAAAAGTATTGAAATACATTTTTAGTGTGAAACATGTTCCTAATGTCTTTTAAATTGTTGCATTATTGACGGATGCTTTGATAGTAAGGATGATGTCTGTACTCTTGTGAGAGAAGTGCCCGTCCAGAACTCAAACTACGGAACGATCAGTTGTAGGTTTGACAATAAGAATAAAATGCATAAACATCAGAGTAAATGAGCAGAAATGTGTCTAGCAACAATCGTGCCAGGAGGTGCACCTCTGGGGAAAGCCGTGAATGGGAACGCAAACTGGACGGGCGCACTCATGCGCAGAACAGAACTCCCCGCTCAGCTAAGCACCCACTTGCAACTCGTCTTTTTCCTTTGGTTTCTGTTCCACTACGTAATACCCGTTCATCTTCATTAAAAAATACGACTGAGCGAATTTTATGTGAACAACTCTAGCTTCAAAATTGAAAGAAGATGAAGAAGGAAAAGGAGGAAGAGGAGGAGGAAGGGTCACGATTATGTCGAGTGAACCCACGATTTTTTTTTGCAGCAGACACAGGTTGCGGTTTGCGGAATTATTACAGTGTTTCCTGGAAACCAGTTTCATTCATTTCAGTTTTCTGAGCCCGCTGTCTGTTTCTCTGCTGATAACGGATAACGTGTTGTTTTCCTTATACCTAAGCTGTATGACACACGCTTGACTTTATTCGCCCCTAATTTATAATATTTCTGTTCCTTCAGATGTGATTGCCATACTAGCACCTCCTCTACTTCTTCAGGTAAAACTTATTTCCTACCAATCAAAACTTCTGCTCTGTTCTTCCGGTTGTGTTTCACGCAGTCTTTGACTGTGGAACAAGATATTCGTGCTTGGAAGTTGTTGTTGCTTTCAGCAAGTTTGTCTCTCCGTTAATTATAGCCACACTAATAGATCTGTCTCAAGAATTCCATTTTGCCGATGTTTACTTAAAGAGGCACAGAAATGTGTTCCCAATTTTGCCTCCACTAACACGTTTTCCCAACGTGGTGACTCGTATCTCCAACATGCTTATAACATGAAATCAGCATACTGTGACGAATATGACCATTGCTAGACAACGGTTCGGTAAACATTTCCGAGGTTACGCTGTCAACAGTGGAAGGACCTTCGTTACTGGGTAGCAAGTCGTAAGACATATTTCATAGCAACGGACAAAACACATAATAACAGAGTAACTGTTCAGGATCGCCCCGAGTTTTAAACGAGAATTCATTGGGTAAGGGTAGCTGAGTGTTCAGCTGTGAAGTGTTAACCAGTCTTAAGCAATTCATTGGTTGTGAGCTGTCATAACTGATTGTAATTGTAAAGAAGTGCCAATAAATCCAGAACCCATTATTATTCGTCATGTAAACCACCTCATACGTGACAATATTATACGTATTCATTCATTCCATTCATCAGTAATCTGTCAGACGACAGATCCACAGTCTCTTCCAAAACAGTTCCTCTACTTAATGCCATCTAGAGCTTTCTCCTTCAAATGAGAATATCCTCTTCTGTCCCCAAGGTCATCCAGCATCTTTTTACATCTTCTTCCTCGTCTTCTGGTCACTTCTATCTGCCCCTCTATCTTTACTTCAATAACTTTTTTAGAAGGCAGTTACTGAGTAAGATATGACCAATCCAATTAGCCTTCCGTTTTCTTATTTCGTGTAGGATATTCCTCTGCTCACTGACTCTAAATAACACTTCTTCATTTCTCACATAACCGGTCCAACTGATCTTCTCCATCCTTCTCCAATACAACATTTCGAAGCTTTCCAGGTGTTTCTGATCTACTGCCCTAAGTGTCGAAGTTTCAGCCCCATACAAAGCGATGCTCCAAATGTAGCATTTCACTAGTTTCTTTCTCAAATTTAAGTCCAATTTGCTGGTAAAACAGACAATAAACGCAAACGACTCACCTTCCTAGGTGTTTTTAGAATTAATAAGCCTGCTTTCGATAACTGCAAATAGTTCACCTCGCTCATATGCATAAACATTACGGCCTTCTACACTTCGTGTCATCGTGTGTTTTCATTTCATTGCCAAAATTTCGGTGTACGTGTTATTTGGTACCTTTAAAATTGTTCCGATATCAAACGTTGATATGTTTATCGGAAAATTAAGTAGTTTTATAAAATTATATTTTACTAGTGAGAGCCGGGGTAATTCGGTCGGCATAGCAACGTAATGCTGGCTTTGCGGCTGGGGTTCTTTTCCCGGCAGGGGTTAAGATTTATCTCTTCACCATATCGTACGGACCGGGTCTGGGACCCACCCAGCCTCCTGTCCAAAGGGTACCGGGGCCTGTTTCCCCGGAGGTAAAGCGGCCGGGGCGTGAAACTGACCACTCACCTCCATCTAATGCCGACATCAAGAATGATAGAGCTATACCTCCATTCCCCCTCAACGTCTTCATGGCGCGGTGTTTAATTAATTAAGCACAGGAAATTTTTGCCTTATCCTACTGTACCTTACCTGATGCTTTGTTAGTAGAATATGAAATATGTTTTCATAAAGTGGCACACATGAGCTGTTTTCCAATCCACCAAATAAAAATATACTCAGGGACCAATAGAGAAGGATTGAAGAATGAAGACTGAATATTAATAAAATTACATACAGAATATTCAGGCTTCAGAAACAGGTAGAATAGAACATTTTTTTAAAAGTAAGGCCCCGCGGAAAAGAAACGGAAAACGAAAAGTATGGACTGGTCAGAGGAGACTTGCATAGGAACGGAGGAGGCTGCTCGTTTTAAGCCTTTCAGATGATGGTGACAATGGTGATAAATCGAATGCAGATCTGTAGGTGGACCATGAAGCAATGCCGATTGAGGCTGGGGGCGTTGCTCTCTCTCTACGTCCACTTGTGGGCTCTCGGAAGCGAGTGTAGCTTGGGACAGAACTGCAACAGAATGCCTGTACTTACCCTTTCTCCGATCTGTCAAGAGATCGTGGCAGCCCAGGCCTGCTGCAAACTGTTTGCCAGTGAATGGGCATAACAGTGTGAAACCCCAGAAAAGTGACGCGGATTGGAATCCTGTGGTAGTTCGTTGCGCATTTCCCTTTCTCTCACCTCGTAAACGACATGTCTGAGAGAAAAGCCAATATTTTGAAAGATTAATCGCTTTCAAGGAACCGACAAATGATACCAACCAAAACTAAATTCTCCGAGCAGCTTTGAGTGTAGAATCGCAATTCAGAATATCACTGAAACCCGAACAGCAGGTTGAGGAGATGAGATAGACACACTGAAAGATAGACACAACCACCCATTATGCGTTCATTTTCTTAATTTTGTGCAAGGACACATAAGTGAAGTAGAGTGAGTAATCAGTAGGGAACGGATTTTTATGCCCTAATAACCCCTTAAATATGTATGCACTGAAATATGCACAAAAAATTATACGAAATATTAAAATTGATTTTACAATATTTTAAGACCAACAAATCAATATTTAAGTTCATTTTATGTAATCACTGAATACTTAAATACAAATCATGCAACAAAGCCAACACATTTCATTACAAATTTAAAAACTAATGGTACTCACATTTAGCTCTCCGAACTTTCAACTTCTCTTCTGTTGCAGTTCACAATTACTAAATGTTTTACGTTTTCCATAGAGAGTCGCCTCCTGTTGTCTCGTAAGATGTCCTTATAGCGGGTAAAACTTCTTTCCACCTCACAGGAACTTAGGGGCGCATGTACAAAAGCCGCTATTTGCTCCACTGTTAGTGATCTCTTACTTGGCAGTTCAGTACGTTTACCGGCTAAAATTTCTTCAATTTCACAAATTTGTTCATATCCTGGATTTTTTGAAACAATGCTGTGTACTTTTTCCTTTACTACTTCACCACCTCTTCCAGGAACCGAATTCAATTTGGAAACAGTGGTTTTGAACACACTTAACGACTGATACAAAGTACTATTGCTATTGCTTGCCTCCAGTGAGGAAATGGCGGATGGAGGATGAAAGAAGTGAGCAGATATATAGGAAAGATTAGTTTCTAGTTCTGCGTTTTTAGTACATCTTGGGCAATTTGAATTGATACTGCACTTTTGGGATTAAATGTATTCACGACATCCCTAACTGTTTCTAAATGTTCGGTATAATAACTCGCTGCAATCAGCCACGTGCCCCAGCGCGTTAAAATTGGTTCTGGCGGAAGTGGAACGCTCGGTGCTACTGCTTTGAAGGCTTCTTTTCTGTATGGCGCTTTAACAAATACCTTCTTCACAGAAGACACCAACTTGTCAACAAGCGGAAAATTTGCACGAATTGTTTCTGCAACAAGGTGCAAGGCAAGTCAAATGTGTCATCTTTGGAAATATAACTTTAAGAGCAGTACTGGCTTTCATCATATAACTTGCGGCATCAGTCACAAAGAGCAATACGCGCTCATACTGAATGCCATTCGGCCATAGTAAATTCATGGAATTGATAAAAAATTCGGAAACTGCGCAGCTATTTGTGGTTTCAAATTGCTCTACCGCAGGAAGATATGGGGTAGATTGTTCATTCTTATTAAGGGATCCAACTATACAATTTGCAATAAACCGTCCCTTACAATCTTGTGTTTATTCGATTGACACCCACACAAATTTATCTTGAATCTTATCTCTAATGCTTTCAATTGTAAAATCCAAAGACTGCTTCACGTAATTTTTGCGCACAGTAGATTAATCCGGCACTTTGCACTGTGTATGCTTCTCTATGAAATTTCTCAGAGTAGGATTGATTAGTTTCCACAGCGGAATATCTGCCGCTAAAAGGGCTTCGCATAAATCAAAGGAAACTGTGAAAAACTACTATTATAAAATTCACCAAGCATTTTTGAACAGGAACACTTTTCGTAGATTTAATTTGAATATTCTCTTTGTGTATATTAGTGTTCAAATGCTGAAGTACTTGAAAGTGTTTTTCACAACCAACTGTTTTCTCACGCGCTCGGCAATAAGGAATTTCGTTATCCGTACTTATCAGCTCTCCTTCGACCTCCCGTTGATACAGCGTAATTTAGTTTTCTGACTTACTTTCACTTTCGCCATGACTACAGAAAGCTAAACAAACTTAACTACAGACTAGTCACCACTAATGTGAATGGCCCCCAGCTTCAAATGAAGAAGCGTAACGAACCTCATGGAGACATCGGAAACAAATAAGCGAAGTCCCTTATCGGCTGAATAGTATTACGTTGATAGCGGCTACATGTGAACGCTTCCGACTAATCTCTTCGCGGCCACTTTGAGGGTACGCGGATGAGGCAAGTTACGAGAGTAGAGGGATTGGGTAAGTCCCGTCCTGAGTATTGCATCAGAAACATGAATCATGACGAAATGTTAAGTCAAATATGCAACATATTCTAATACGGAAAAGAAAAATTGTATACACACGAGCATGATTGAAAATTTGAACATAAAATTAAAAATATATATGATAAGCGTTTTGAAAAGGACATATGCAGTATAAATAGAGATCTTCGAAAATATGTTGCTTATTCATAAAACAGGCAAAATATGCATTTATATACACCATCAAACCATGTCCAAAATTTAAGAAATGAAGTAATTCATACATACATACGTATATCCAAACGAGCCTACTTTCTAGTTGCAAGAAAGAAATATGCATTTGCATTAAAATCCGGTCCCTAGTAATCAGATACTTTCGAGAGGCATCAGAAGAAGGCGCGGGACAAACTCATCCCATTCTTGGATTTGCTGAAAAGGCTATTCCTTCTTACACAAGTGGAAGGTCACTCGACATCTATGTAATGTTCCTTTCCGTGCATGGAAATAACGGAATTTTATAAATTATTCCTTTTAATTGCGTTGCACTTTCCATTTCCTTTGCGGGAGATCAATATTGCATAACTCCGGAGTGCTTTGCTGTGTCGCATATCCATCATAACCAGCTTGTCTTGTGCCATGCGTCGGGTTATACAGCAACAAGGTAGGCCTGTTAGTAATGGCATCTACTGAAAACTGAAAGAATAGAAGGCCTTGCACATGAATCGGATATTCGCCATTAATTTTATTGTGCCCAATTTTGAGTTTGCGTGTTTTCCTTCTTTCAGTGGTTTTTCATTCAAGATTGAAGTCCATTTATTGCTGCAATTTAAACTGTGATGGCTCAGAATGAGAAAGAACAAGGCCGTACATTTGTCTGCAGAGATCTGTGAACTTATTCAGAAGCTCAGTCGCAGTAGCCAGAGATCTGAGCGAGGGATCTGCACGAGTAGAATTTCCGTTGGTTGTCGCAAAACAGTGTCAGCACGGGGCCCAGAGTCACGTCATAAGGGACAGCTTATGAACTTTAATGCGTGGAACGAGTCGAGAGAAATTAGTAATTTCAACAGAATGTGGAGTTGGAAAAAGGATATATTGAGGAAGGATGGAAATAATTTATGCCTGTAACACAAGCAGATAGATTGTAAATAGCCTATGTATCTACTACGTTATATGTTTTAATGACTATCTGTCTGTCTATCTATCTATGGCTCTACAGCCCTTGTGGACCCTGGCCGCTTTTTCAGTTTCTTAATCTATATACAGTCGGTAAGACTCCTTGGACGGGGGATAAGCCCGTCGCAAGGCCGCTACCCACACGGAACAACCCAAACAGAACAAACGCACACATCTATCGATGCCTCGAATGAAATTCGAATCCAAGATCCCAGTGTTCGGTCGAAGACGGTTCATGCCTTAGACCGTGCGGCCACTGATCGGCGTTCCAGTGACTTAGTAAAGCTATCCCTGTACCAGGCCGTGAAGATCCATAGGGTTGTGAAACGTTGAGGGTCCCACATTATCTTCACAATCGGCTCAAAGATGGCGGTAAGGTTGTCGGCTTTACGCGCCGGCCGCGCTTTACTCCCCAGGAAAATTATTTAATTAATTCCTGGTACTAATTTCTGTTAGAGGCTGAGTAAACCCCAGGGCCTAGTGCGGCTGGAAGGATTAGGTCAACTGAAAAAAATCCAGTTGCGTCATCGGGACTTGAACCCGCGACCTTCCGGCTTGTAGCATAGCCCCTCAACCAACTAGCTACTGCCTACATTGTGTAAATATCTTAATTACATATTTTCAGAATTTTTATAGACCTACGTAATATCCTGCCAGTCACGGTAGCTGAGCGGTCTAAGGCATGTACTGACTTCGCTCGCTTGGAGCCGGGTTCGTGGATTCGTATCTCACACAAGGCATGAATGTTTGGTGTGGGTATGCGTTTATTCTGTGTTTGTGTTGTCCTGTGTTAGGGAGAGGCCTTGCGACGAGCTGATCACCCGTTCAAGGAGTCCTACCGTCTGTAAAATGATCATGAAACTGAGTAATCAGCCCTATGCTCCAAAAGTGCAAGCGAAGAGGAAGAAAACAATTACAGCCTTAATTCTACGCGTTTTGATTTGTGCTACTAGACCATTATTAGCGAGAGACTCTAAGTTCACGCTAGAAATTATTTTGTTGTCTTCACGAACCCTTTGTGAGGGCTGGCAAATCAACTTACCGTTCAGCTCGGGATCTTTACAAAACCTTGTTTCTTTATGCCCGTTATGACCTTGTGAATACATACAGTAAAGTATATTTTTATCGCCATGAATGCTGTTGTAAACTGTAATGCTGTATAGTTATGTACACTTGCATTGTCTGTGTCAGCATGGCGTGAGAGCCAGCGGTACTGTACTCCGTTAGTGTTGCGCAACAATAGGTGTAGAACTCTTAACCTCGACGTTTCTGAAAACGAAAGTGTCTCTTGTAGCTCATTCAGCCCTACAGTAGGCCTATGCCATTTCAGTTCGAGACTCAAGATACCTGCCATACATGGACATGGACGCACTCTTCTCCAGCCCCCAAAATCAGCCTCCTTTTTCTACATAGAAGGCCTGTGAATTGCGTACTGTAAACTTCGAAGATGGTAGCCAAAAAAGGCTGACACACACACACACACATAGACATTGAGTGTGAAGTTATGACTCACAATCCAAAGGGCAAAAATTAAAACAAATAAGCAATAATTTAATAAATGTTAATATTCAACTGTGGATTGGGAGTCTTGATAATATTTTTATACTGATATTCTTAATTAATATATGCGCCTTTCATGATATGATAAACAGCTAGCAAATATCAACTGTATATACATACAGGGCACGCGGTAGCTTAATTGGCTCAGACATGCTACAAGCCGGAAAGTCGCGGGTTCGATTCCCGATGAGGTCATTGGAATTTTTTTTTCAATTGGCTTAATCCTTTCAGCCGCACTATGATCCTAGAGTCGACTCAGCCTCTACCAAAAATGAATGCCAGGAATCTTCCTGGGGGGTAAAGGCTGCCGGTCCATGGGGCTGACAACCTCACCGTCGTCTATGAGATGGTTGTCTGGAATATGTGGGAGCCTCGACGTCTCACAACCCTATGGGCCTCCTCGGCCTGTTACAGGGATAGCTTTATGTATAGGCGTATACGTATACACCAGAATATTTTCCTGTGAACTAGGGGAGGTGGGAGCGTATGCACACGTCGCTGTTTCGAGAAACACCGCGCTACGAAGTCCTTTGTAGGACGAGTCTAACTTACGCGATCTTCGTGATCTTCTTATATTAAACATTACTAGGGCATTAAATCAAGGATTGTACCATGGACAGGAAATATAATTCTTATCGGAAACTGAGAAATGCACACAGAAGGTTAGGATTAAAACCTCGAAGAAAGTTGCCACTTGCGAGATCAAGACATACGTGCAAGGATAATACTAAAATAAATCTTAAGAGAGAGAGTGAAGATTTCAATTTTATTAATCTGACTCATGGTATGTTTCCGTTGAGGGTTCTTGCGAACACGGTAACAAACGGTCTCGCGAAATCTGTTTCGTTTTGCCAGTTCCGTGTGTAATTTCAAACGGTACAGAGTCCAGTGGAGTTTAAGTTGTCGTACATAACTTGAAAGATTGGCAGAGTCGCCATGATTATAGTTTTCTTAACATGCAAGAAATTCTTTCCCCAGAATCTGTGTGTTTCAGATGGCTCAGGATAGGGTCACCTGGCAGGCTTCCATGAATACGGTAATAAATATTTCCGTTCCATGAAAAGAAAGCATGGAATTCTCTTGACCACTGGATGAACTTTTGAAGGATAAAGCAGCGTGGAGTTAGTTTGTTAGGTCTGTACGAATGAAACAAGAAGTTCTGAGACGAACAATTTTCCTACTTTCCTTTGATACGAGATGGACCGCATAGAAAACGAAAAAAATGGGGGGTGGGGGCACAGACACACAGAAAATTATACAGTAATAACAACGGCCCCTTGCCTAGCAACAATAGGGGGATCACAGACGCACTGCAAGTTGACTCATAAGCCTCCTATAAAAAATTATGGGGCGATACAAAGACATATGGACAGACAATAAGTTGATATCATAAGCTCCCATTTTTTTTTTCAAAATATAGCAAATAAGCTAAAAATGGACAAGATACGTAGAAGGTAAAAATCGGGTGATTGGAAGACTAGTAGAAAGTTAATATGGTTAATTTCGTTGTTCTGGATGCAATGACTCTTCTGTCTATAAACTACAGTTCACAAATTTAAACAAGTCTCTGACAGTGTTGGGTTTGAAATTCTCACGGCGGCGACAGTGAAGAATTCCATCTTCTCGGGTATAACGACCTGTAGTCCGATGAAAATCAGCTGACGTTTCGGAGGAATAGTTCGCCCCAGCGTTGAGGATGACAGTGAAACTAAACAAGGAACCACCATGGAGCAGGTAGCAAGCAGAGCTTCTGACTTTCACCGGACTGCACGGCGTTATACCCCAAAAGATTTTGTTGACAAACGGAGACCCGGACAGTGGAATCTTGAAGTCTGCATGACAGACCCGGATGGCATGCATCCTGATGTGATGTAATCGTGTCACTAGACAATGGAATAAGATGTTGCTGAATCACTTTTGTGTCACAACTGTACGAGAAGCACAATGTAATGTGGCATCAAAGTGCGAGAAATAAAACGTATGACGACACGATTTGAAATACGTGTAACGCGCATGCTAAGTCCTGCACTTTAGTAACAGGCTTGGTGTGGGAAGGCACACCTTCCAAACTCCATGGTTCCGCTAATTGTAAAGCACTGAAATAAAACGTAATATAAATATTACAGTTTACAATTCACATAACTAATTACCTGCTTAACTAAATTCTTGGAGCAGGATCCTTATTAAGAAAAATGTTTTCACTCAGGCGAACAGGAAATTCCCCGAATTTTACTCAACTCCAAGATTCAGTATTGTGTTCTCAATCCACTACTGGACGCCATCCTGAAACCGCTGAAATCAGTTCCACATTTCCATATCCTATTCAGTTTAAGATTAATTTTAATATTGTGTCCACTAAAAATGTTGTGGTTTTTTCGAAATAACTTCAAGTAGGTTACTGGGATATTGCTTTAAAATCAGGCACGACAATTATCCTTTTCAATTAAGTCATTCTACCATTAGACATTGGTAAAGCGTTTTGAATTGGTCTAAGAATCAATTAGTCGAGTCATATCCATGTTTATATATGATATATATAAGTTGTAGCTATTTAAGAATGTCTTAAAGTAAGATTATTTTCACGAGTATCTCCGTCCCGCGATCATTTCGAAATAATGTCATGCCCCCCCCCCCCCCCAGTTAAAATAACAATCTGTTTTTGTACTCCACTAATAAATAAGAGATTCAGCGAAGAAGAACGGAAGGAGGAATGAATGAAATGAAAGACAAAGTAGGTCAAAATGGCCTACATTCACCGTGATCAGTATTCATTCGCATATGTGCAGATATTTCAGGGAGAATCTGAGCCCCTTGCTTTGATGTAAGTTGTAACTCGCGTGGATGTCGGTTGGCCTTAGAAAGTGCACCAGTCGTTGCGAAGAAGATTTGAAACTTCGCCACCGTGCTGAGCACCATAACTCCCATTGATAAAGTGTAGCGACTGTGACGCGCCTGGCTTTAAGTGGGAAGGACACCATAAAGATTCGGCCACACAGAGCGCTACGTACTCCAATGTGACGGGCCACACAGACTTCCGTACGCTACCTACGCTATGTTCCCTATGTTAGCTGCGTCGCAGAGTGTACACAGCGTACGTAGCGTACGTAGCGAACATAGCGTATGTAGCGTAGCGCTCTGTGTGGCCGAACATTAAGTCGGCTGTTGCTGGTACTCAGCGTTCGCTTTTGTAACCTAAAGAGAAGACGGATGGATGTTAAGGAGATGGTTCCGCTCGTGCAGGTTAGCAGGCAAAAGGTAAAGCTATCCCTGTAACAGGCCGTGAAGCCCCATAGGGTTGTGAGAGGTCGAGGCTCCCACATTTTCTCTTAGACAGTAGGCTCACAGATGACAGTGAGGTTGGCAGCCTTACGCGCCGGCCGCCTTTTACCCCCCACGAAGTTTCCTTGCACTCATTTCTATTAGAAGCTGAGTCGACCCCAGGGCCATAGTGCGGCTGGAAGGCTCAGGTAAATTGAAAATATGCACCACGGGATTCGAACCCGCGAATTCATTTAGCAAAGTTATTTCAAATACTGATATTAGGCACTTTTTATGTGTTGTCAGAACCTCCGCTATGCTCATCGCACTGATGAAGGATTGTAAGGGAGATTATCTCCCGTATTTCTCATGGTATCCATGTAAAATGCATGGAGATAACTCTAGGTATGTGATATTTTATCTTTTTCTGCCACTCTGCCTTTTCTTTATACTAGTTTCTGTAAACAATTCACAATCCTAATGAAGTGGGACAAATATTTATTTGCAAAGGCGATGTTTTTGTAAGTGTACGTCAGCCTTAGAGCAAGTCAGATATTGAGAACTGGTGTTCCACTTGATTGGCGAACAGTCAGTGTGGCTGTTGCTCATCTAGGCTCAAATAACTTACAGTGGGCTATGTAACAATGCTGTATCAGTAAGAGAGTATTTAGGGTTGATAATCAGACGAGATGGTAGTGACATAAGTGTAGGGAAGGTCTGCTTATAGTTGCAGTCATGGCATCCGACTGGATGAACTTGCAAAATCAGCTAATATCTTCACTGATGATTGTCAGTGTTCCGAGATTCTAATTCAAATCTAGAGACAACTTTACAGTTTCACTTTTATAAACTATGTTAACGCCGTACGACGAAGATGTATGAGGAATTGAGGTATAGATCCACACATTCATAACCTCGGGACTAGATTGAGATGATTGGTGAGCTTCTGGAATACCACGGGCAAAGATACCTCCATACCCACTGCACAGGGAGCTGGGATAGTACCAGAGACGGTCTGGTCGCTGTGGAGAACAGAATAATCTCTTATCCTCACTGGAGTCTAACCTTGATTCCTCGGTCTTCCAGCCCATAGCCTAGTCAACAGGTTTACTGAGCTATCCCGGCTCCAGCGTTTCTAACAACAAAAGTGCAATTTAACTCGATTATGATTGATCAATAGGATGGAATTCTATTCGAGTCAGAAATCGTTGTAATTGCTTCCCATTGGAAGAACCGTGTTGCATGTTGTTGTTTTTGTTATTATTATTATTATTATTATTATTATTATTATTACTGTTGTTGTTGTTGTTGTACCTTGACAAATTAGGTTGTCTGGCCGTGCCCGTCCAGAATTAATTAATTCTGAAATTTGAATGTTATAGACAATCGACAGGACTCATTTACCAGGTGATCAACCCATACCAAGGCCGCTACATACAGAGGACAACACAAACATAGAATTGACTCAGATATTTATGTCTCGAATGGGATTCGAACCCATGATCCACATGTTTGAGCGAGTGAAGACATTTCGTGCCTTAGGTTGCTCGGCCACTATATTATTATTATTATTATTATTATTATTATTATTATTATTATTATTATTATTATCGCTGGTATTATTGTTTGTACGACGTTTACTCCTCATTCTGTTACGTCAGACTTTTCACCCACGTTCCTCATACAGTTTACACAGAGCACCTTATAACAAATGAACAGTAACTTTTGTGGATGTACAGTCTTAAATAAATACATAGTTACAACCTATTCAAAATAAATACATGTATAGACTTTTTTATGCTGCGGAAACATCTTACGTGATGTGTGACAGGTGGTTTTACGGATGCTAAAGAACCTTGAGGCACTGAGGAAGAGCACTTACCTCTGTATGGAAGCGGGGTTATGGTCACGGCATGTAGACATCCGCAGACCAACAGAATGGCTCCTGCACACTTGTAAGGGAGAGAAAACAGACGTGGTTATTCATGGAATTCATTATACATTAGAAGGTCGACTGTTATTTGAGTTCAAGGATGTTCTTCTGTGCAGCTCCTAGGCACAGAAGAAGTTACGTAGCTGTAGAGCCATTTCCTTCTCTGTATTGGCAGTTGTTTCGAAATAATTAAGCTCCACTGCATAAAGGTTCACTTCAATAATGACTAATTATTTTTGTTTCGGGGTGGTGTTAATGTTGTCCCCTCTTGCAGCATGCATTTTTTTTTGTAAAATGACATGTTTATTTTACGTATGAGTGTAAGCTAAAAATAAAACACAATTAAAGAGAAATATGTGGTTCATAAGCTTATATAAGATATACAGGAAAATCAGTCTGAAAAGAGACTTTGTGAAGCGTAAACTTTTTTCATTGAAAACTCTCTCTGGGCCCCAGAAAACACTGAAACTAACGTAAAATACTCATACCTCTGATAGACGGAAACTGCGAAAACGAAAAGAAAAGCACAAATATAACAGAAAACATTAAGCTTGAATGTTTATTGTTCATACTTTTCTTGTTTACTGCGTTTCCTAAAATTTGTCCTGTCACAAATCGGAAAGAGTAGAGCCTGATCCTCACAAAATGGGTGCATATTATTTTAATGAACTTCTGGAAAATTAAGGAAGAAAAAAGAAGGAAATAAGAACAAACAAGCAAATTGCAGATGTGCTCTACTCCGTAATAATGCGGTGCAGGATTGATATCTGTCGTGTGATTTCGATCGTAACATAAACTAGCAATGTGCAGGCGCAAATGGCCAACAGTTTATCTTGTAGAAGCACTTACGGTACCTGCTGTAGTAAAAAACAGCACGGCCATTGAGAGAACGTATTTGGAATACTCGTTTATTCTATTTCGGGGTAAATATTTGCACTTCTTGTTTAATGCTGATACAAATATTTTAATGTGAAAGTAAACAAATAAATGTTCGTCACGTTTTAATGGTATAATCTTATTGTTAGCCTACTTTCCTTATTTTGAGAAAAAAATAAAAGTAGGTTTATGAGATTGCCATGCTATCTGTGCGTCTGTGAATCTCCTCTTTCATCTCAACTTTCGAGAACCTGAACCAGTCTTTATGAAACGTGGCACCTGAGCTCATCTCAACGGCGTACTTCATGCATCCCTGTTATCCGTCTGTGTGTCTGTACGTGTATCCCTCTATCGTTACTAGGCAACGGCTCTGTAAAATCGTTACCGCGGCAACGAATACACACGACAATAGAAGAATTATTGAACGCGTCATCTTCTGTGCAGTCGGTGTCATACAAAAGGAAAATGGCTATTAGTTCTTCCGAGAAATTTTTGTTTATATTTTCATCTTTAGATTTTTAGATATAAAAGTAAGTAAAGGTATCCCCTTAACAGGCCGAGGAGGCCCATAGGGTTGTGAGATGTTGAGGCTCCCACATTTTCTAGACAATCGGCTCACAGCGTTGTCAGCGTTACGCACCGGCCGCCCTTTACCCCAACGGATATTCCTGGTACTCATTTCTATTAGAGGCTGAGTCGACCCCATATATTTTTAGAAGTAAGTCGAGAAAGAAATTTGTGGACTGTTTGAATATTAGCGTAATCTCAGTTGCCTGCTTTAGTGTGTTATGTTGCCGCTGTTGACTGCAATGCTCCGAAATGTGTAGGGCATATGGTACAAGTATTAACCTGGTAGCCGACGGTAAAGGGGAGGTTAGAATATGCATAGATTCTGAGCTGACTGGTAGCAAGCTTTCCTCGGGAAATATTAATTTCCAATATAGTTACTAGCAATAACTTTCTGAAGAGCAACAGTTTAATCTTAAGAGCTTAATATGGAACGTAACTTTCGCAGGAACTGCTCTTCTCAGTTCTCAGTGGAGGCGGAAAGTCAGTTGTCAGTCTCTGGTTTTGGATAAGAATTGTGAAATATTCATTGCTTCCTTGTCAGTAGGGAAGTCACTAGGAGGCGGCGTGCTGATGGCTTAGCTTCAGCCTAGTCCTACATTCATTGTAAGCTATTATCTGGCTTCAGATACATTTGGATTATGTGACTGAATGCTGCATTGGATGACACTATTTACTCTTCCTATTTTTATGCATGTTCAGTACCCTTTATTGATTTATGTAAAATTAATAACATTGATGCGGGATGCAAGGTAAAATTCTACAGTAGGGCTTATTTCAAGTGGTTTGGGTATATATATATATATATAGTTTTCCTCTGTGCATATTGTGTTTAATAATTGAATTAAAAATGAATATAGAATTACAAAATTAAACATAATATATCATAATTATATACATTTTCATGTCTGTCATTTTGAATGTGAAAGTCAGTAGGTTTTATTTCTATAAGTTATGTGGCTTATCTTACATTTCATATAGTAATGTAGCCATTTATTTTTGTAAATGTGAGTTGTATATTTGATCTGTATCCCTACCATTTTGCTATTATAGCTGCCAAATTCATGTTGCGCTTGTATTATTTTGTAAGATTACAGTAACTCCCTGCCGATCACAGTGGCCACGCGGTCTAAGGCATGAACCGACTTTTCGAACACTGGGATCGTGGGTTAGAATCCCACTCGAGGCATGGATGTCTGTGTGCGTTCATTCTGTGTGTAGGTAGGGGCCTTGCGACGGGCTGATCCTCCGTCCGAGGAGTCCTGCCCACTGCATAAAAGCTCAAGAAACTGAAAAGCGTTCAGGGTCCACATGGGCTGTAGAGCCATAGAGGGATAGAGAGTGCCTAAGGCCGCGCCATAGCTCAAGCTGTTAGTCAATGGCTTGCCACCGCTGCGGCCCGGGTTCCATCCCGGGTCGGCTCAAGTGGTATTTGTGGTGTTTTTTCTCCGAATACTTCGGTTTCCCCTGCCAATCTTCATTCCACCAAATTCTCCATCATCATAATCAGCCGGGGCAGGCTGCAATAGGCCAATCAGTGGCCGCCGTGCCAAGTGGACCCAGTTGGACTCCACCCCCCCACTAAGCGAATTAAAAAAGAATTACAGAGTACCTCCCAATTTTTAGTCATGGTTGTATGGAATGTTTCTAAAAATAAGAATAAAATTTTACACTGCCGACTTAACATTACTTTACTTTCAGACAATCAGAACACGGACTGGAACATTAGTCATACCTCGACCAACGGTATCCCGACTTAACGAATTTCTGGACTTACGATCCCATTAACACCCCTTAAACTTTTCGGATTTGACTCGAATCTAATTTGTTTTAAACTCTCTGGTATTAATTAACTCGCACTTCATAGATATCTTTAATATTCTAAATATTTAATACTACGTTATTTTATATCCCTTTATTGATTTTTGTGGTAAAATAATATATATAGGAGAGGTTGAAATATTAAAAAAAGTCTCTGAGCTTTGTGCTCCAGGAACATAACCCTGTATATTCCTTGTTACGACGATCTAGACTCCGAACCAGTTTTCGGGAGCGCGTGAAATCCTAAGTCCGCGATACAGCTGTACCCACTTTAACCCTCGCGTGTAGCAGTTTCATTTGAAAGCTTCGAAACACCTGCTTAAACTGGCTACTTAGACTGCTGTGAATTGTCACAGTTAAAATTCTTAATAGTTCACTTACGGACTACATGTTGTATATGTTGAGGCATGTTACATGCATATCTTGTATAGACAAAGTCAGTTGGAATGCCTGTTTCTTTACGTTCATAACTGTGATCTAAAGACACTGGTTGCGAAGTCTGAACAGCACTTAATCTTTACCCATTGTTTATTCACACACTTTCGCGCCGGAGCCCTACCTGAATCCCTCTGGAGGAGATGTCCATTCCTGCGTCACGTTCTTGAACGTACTGTCGGCAGTTTACTGCTGCAGCTTTTTAAGTAGCAACACGCAAGGTTGGTTCTTGCAGAAAATATCCAGCGTTGGGTCACCACCGCCAAGTTATCCCTGCCCGAACAGAATTATTCATTGTTCGCCTTCAGCACATGGACTCTTGTGCGTGTGCTACTCTTTTCTTTATTCTAGTGATGAAATTTTTCTCCTTTTTGCACAGAATAATTGTGGACATCTACGACCTGCCCCTCCCAACAGTGAGCATGTTGTCACCAAGGCCTTAATGAAAAACACTTGAACACAATGGAGACGTAATCACAGGGACGTGTCCGTAAGAACTTTGCGTCAAACAAATCTCTGCGGAACTAACGACACGTTTATTTCGCGATTTACTTGAAGACCACTAAAAGAAAGATGATGATTCCATTCTCAACTTCGTAACAAACTTCAAGCGAAGATAATTATTTTTAACTAATATTAATTTGATTTGTTACATTCTGGTCCGTCACACTAATATTATGAAAAAGTTAAATAGTTCCGTCCAGTGTGACTGATTAAGATTTTCTTATTTCAATTATCCATGCCCTTACATGTTTCGGTCTTCAGAGACCATCTTCAGAGGGACACCTTTACATCAATACAGTTATAAGCCATTATTACAGTATACCTGTATGTTCTAAAAGTTAAAATATATACATAGAATATAAATAATATACTCGTACAATTGGGTGTAAAATGTAAAGTCTTTACAACTACAGCGGCTGTTCCAATACGTTAAAATATTTATAGTTANTACGAATTCCAATAGAATCTTAACAAACTAACTATAAATATTTTAATGTATTGGAACAGCCGCTGTAGTTGTAAAGACTTTAGACTTTACAGCCAATTGTATATTATTAATATTATATGTACGTATATACAATATTTTGACTTTTAGAACATGTACTGTAATGATACCTTCTAACTGTATTGATATAAATATGTCCCTCTGAAGATGGTCCCTGAAGACCGAAACATGTAAGGGCATGAATAATTGAAATAAGAAAATCTTAACCAATCACACTGGACGGAACTATTTAACTTTTTCATTCCTAATATAGATTCACACTAGATCTCGAAATATCATATGCTAACACCGAAATATAAGCCAATGTGCCATTTTATGTACATTGCAAATCGTATTACCTAAAGGCCTGTTAGCCGGTCACGGTAGCCGATCGTCTACACAGTGTTCCGTAACATTCATCTACTCGCGGCACACCATGAAGTGTCCAGGACTCAACACGGCACACCAAAATGTTATTCCTCTCAAAAACGCATGATATCAGACAATTAATATAAGTACGTAAGGCGATCAACTTATTACTATAATATTATTATATTGTTATTTTATTAACATTAAACAGAAATCGACTCGTGCGTTTATTAACAATTAATGAACTTTAATTCACACTAGAGTGTAGAAAATACACTTCTATTACTATTAAAGTAAATACAGTAATTCTACTCATACCTTCAATGTGATACTTGCGCCTGCGTAGCTGCACACAGGCGACTGATCCGTGGTGGAATCGTTGACACCGCAAGTCTCATTTCTTCATCGATGGATTTGAGCCGCTCCCTCTGCGATG
Organism: Cryptotermes secundus; assembly: GCF_002891405.2. NCBI lineage: Eukaryota > Metazoa > Arthropoda > Insecta > Blattodea > Kalotermitidae > Cryptotermes > Cryptotermes secundus. The sequence goes on from NW_019739609.1 coordinate 59,446, forward strand.
TCTTAATTTCAGTTAACGTCGAGAAGCCCAGTTCACACAAATATGTAGTTGAAAATGGCAATAACACATTAACTACCATCTCGGAGATAGCCGGGTATTCACTCCTTATTGCCAACCAAAACGTATCCGAAGGCACTTCGAGAAGTTTTAGTTTCAATGTTCTGTCTGCTTTTAAATCTGCGAGTTCCTCTTGTATATTAATCGGAAGATGTTCTGAATTCGCAACGAAAGGATCACGAACCGAGTCGAAATTTTGTACACTTTCTCCAAAATACTTATTGAATTTCTGCTGCAGCATTTCTAATGTTCTTTAATTGTGTCCATCACTACTTTATTGCCGTCAGCAAGTGGCCATACAGTCGGGAACATCTCAAACGACCCATCTGTAATTCTCTAACTAGCAACCAAAATTTGCGAACTACTTCAGAGCACAGCTGTGATAGAACTGAAGCAATTGTAAAACGCGGGATCTCTACTCTTCAAACGGAAGAAGTGACACTATACAGATATATTTTTGAAATATTTATAATTTTAAATGAAGTCCAACAATCGGTGGGTACATCGTTACAAGAACAAAGTAATGAAGTTTAAGAAGTTCTAACTTCTAACAAACAGGGGCAAATACCAAAACAATTTTATAAAAGACAGGGAAACCCTTGCTGATCCCTGCAGTTTTAGGGAAAAGCACGTACACAGAACATGCGGCAAGCATATCAAAGAAGCCGCGTAGATGCGAGAAAAATAAAAATAAATCAATAACGAAGACTATGATATAACAACAACTGTGAGTAGATCATTTACGTTTAATTTCTTAGAATACAACTTTACTGTACATAAAGAATCACAGCTTGTAATAAAGAATAGACAAGCATCATCTTATTTAATCAGTGCAGTGGCTGAGAATAAAATACAAGCATATGAAACACGTTAACTGGGATAAAGTAAAACGAATAAAATTCTACAATTAATTTCTTACAATAGGTAAAAGTTCGCGTCACACCTTTCACCTTGTGACGGCACACCGGTTGCGGAACACTGGCCTAAGGCATGAACTGTCTTCGCTCGCTCGGAAGCCAAAATCAAATCCCACACAAGGCATGGATGTTTGGTGTGTGTTTGCGTTTATTCTGTGTTTGTGTGATCCTGTGTCTAGGTAGAGGCCTTGCGACGAGCTGATCACCCGTCCAAGGAGTCCTCCCGTCTGTAACCATGATCAAGAAACTGAGAAATGAGCCCTGTGCTGCAAATTGGGAGCAAGTAGAGAGAACAGAAGGCCCTTTTGTTCGTTGGTTTATTTCGTGATGCTATAGACATAGTGAAGTTCTATATCAGCATTCTTTTAGCGAAATGGGGGAAGAAACTATGGAGAACTCAGTAAGGAGTTCCTCTCTGCAAATTTAGAAATGTGATCTTCCATATTAAGAAACAAGAATATTAACCACTACACCGTGAACTTCTGTGTTGCGTAATGGTCATGTTGCTTCTTGGTTATGTTGTGTGTTTAATATTTGTAGGAGAATATCATGAATTTCAGGGGATGAGGAATGCTTACAAATTTTTAGTCGGGAAACTTGAAAGGAAGAGACCTCACAGAGACCTAGGTGTAGGCAGGAAGGTAATATTAAAATTAATCTTGAAGAAATGTGAACTAAATTCAACTGGCTCAGGACAGATCCCACTGGCAAACTTTTGTTGACCGTCGGGTTCCATGAAAGGCTAAAAGTATCTGACCCACGAAGTTAGAGATATTAATGATTAAATAGACACGAAAATAAAATACTAGAGGAAAGAAATGAGAACCGTGGGGAATCTCGAATTGTGTTGGAAATAGCACGACCTGTTTTTTACAGCCGACAGGTAAAGCCTGAGAAAATGTGTGCCTTGTGCGCGGCGCCGGTATTTACGGAAGTTATTAATAATAATTACGAAGAGACTTTTATACAGTAGACGACGACCACTGAGTATAATTTTAATTGCAGTTTTGCAACGAAGTTCCGCTCTGGTACATATAAAAATGCAGGAATAATAAGCCACAGTCATTTCAATAGAAGGAGAATTATACGCCGGTCGACTGATTTAGTTTCTTTGCTACGAAATGACTCGTCTTAACAGAAATAATGTTGACGCGGGAGAAAGTAAATGAATGCATAAAATATATTCTCACGCGTATGGGTGACTACAGACGGGGTTTGGATTGACAATCGGATTTATTGGACTCTCTGATTCAGCTCGTGGCTACATTTTACAGTTCACTATTACACACACACTAGTGTCCACTAGCTTTCACTAGCCGTTGCTCGGTAGCGGCCTTTAACGGCCTCAGCTACCATCTTCTCACAGCAACAACTCAAAATGACTAAACCTCAGTACCATAACTCACTGAATAATTCAGTCACTCATGACCTCAACTCAAGCAACTCTCGCGAAGTAAAAGTCAAAGCTATGTTACGAACGACGGTCAGTCGGCCAGTCTATCTTGGTGTCAAACACTCATCTGGAGCCCCAAGACCAGATTTTTATTATTGTCAGACAGTTGTGGGTGTGTTGATGTTGGGCGCCCTCTCTAACGAGAGGACGGATCTGTCGTTTAAAACTACTGCTGATCCTCGCCAGCGCAGTCATTCTCGGGTCCGAGTCCTACGGGTCTCATGATCATATTTTACTTTCTCAGAATCGAGACCCCGTACTTGGATAGCCAGGTCCTCGTATTTACATCCCCCAGGAACACGATGGCCAAATTATAACCCAAGGCACTGAGTTCAATTTTCGTCGCTTCCTACGACTAGCAGGGCTACGGCATGGACAGCACAGGAGACACCGTCCCATTATTGTTGTGCAATTATTGCCATGGAAACATGCTCCTTCACGAAGCCGTTTCCTAGCAACGGGTCTACATGCCACAATATCAATGAATCATTATTAATATTATTTATTATTTCAACTCATGTAGGCCGATGATATGACAATTCTCTCCTAAAATATTAGCTTCCCCGAAGTCCGACATGCATTTACAGATGCGTTAATGGTTGTTTTGCACGATTTGCATCAAATGAAAGCATAATTGGGCAGGCATGTCTGTCCACTCGCATGTATAGCCTGAAAAACTACTGAGTATATTTCAACAGAACGCAGTATTTTTACGGTATCTCATCGTAATGAAAGAATCTACACCGTGTGTCCAGGATCCGTTAGGACTCTTTTTTTTTTTTTGCAATGCCATCTGTTGGCGAGTTGTGGCGTTAAGTTTCTTGAAGTTTCAGCTGTGGCTGTCTATAATTTCAAAGCGCAAGCATCGCTGCATCATGTGTTCTGACCTTGAATGTAACAGTGCTGTTCTGACGCTCGTCGGAAAATGGCGGTTGAACAGAGAGCCAACGTCAAATTTTGTTTGAAGTAAGGCAAAACAGCCGGAGAAGCGTACGAAATGATGAAAAGTGTGTACGGTAGTGATTGTTTGAGTCGCTCGAACATTTTTCGATGGTATGCTGTATTTCGTGACGGCAGGGAGGACATTGAAGACGCTCCACGTGCGTCAAAGCCGAGAACAAGTCGCACTGAAGAAAATGTGAGAAAAGTGACCGAAATCATGGCATCAGACAGATGTGTTTCTGCAAGACTGATCGAGGAGCTTTTGGGAATACCAGACAGTACTGTGCATCAAATTTTGACCGAGGATTTGGGCAAACGGAAGGCCTATGCGGGGTTTGTACCGCACGCGCTGTCAGGCGATGGAAAACATGCAAGAGCAGAGCACTGCAAAGACTTGTTACATTCGGCCCAAAGTGATACAAAATTTACAAAATCGATTGTTACTGGTGACGAGACATGGTGTTTACAGTATGAGCCTCTCACAAAGTGGCGGAGTGCAGCGTGATTGAGCCCAAAGAAGCCAGGCGAAAGCAAAGAAAGTGTGCATGCAAAAGAGTCGAGTAAAGACACTGCTAACCGTTTTCTTCGATTCCAGAGGAATCATTCACAAGGAATTTCTGCCAGAAGGTCAAACAGTGAATTCAATTATTATCTCGGAGTCCTCAATCGTTTCTGGGCGAGAAATCTTCGAATTCGACCTGAATATCGAGAGCAAGGTTCCTGATCCTCGGTATTCGCCAGATTTGGCTCCAGCAGATTTCTGGTTGTTCCCAAAAGTTAAGTTGGCGATGAAAGGAGACCGTCACGACACCATCCAGGACATCCAAAGGGAACGTACCGCAGTTTTAAATGCAATTCCTCAAAAGGAGTAGAGTGACTGTTTTCGAAAACTTTTCAGTCGGTTCCAGCTATGTATTGATTCAGAAGGAAATTATTTTGAATAAAAAGAGTGAAATTTTGAAAATAATTCACGTCTTGTATATTTAATGAACACAGTCCTAGCAGAACCTGGACACACTGTATACATTTAAAGTGTTTGACTGCAAACTACCAAACAGAAAATCTGTACATAAGAATAAGGAAGCCATAGGAGGATAGAAAATACAGTATTACGTACGCCAAGTAAAGAGCTTCATAATTTGAACTCCTCTCCTAATATTATTAAGGTGATTAGATAAGGGGGGTGATATGCGTGGTGTGTGCAGCACGGGCGAAGGAAACGAGGAACTCGTATATAATATTGCACTGTAGAACTCGGGGAGGAAGAGAGAAATTGGGATTGTTGTATTGTATTGGAGAGGGTGGGTTTCCCCATGCACTTAGACCAACTATTGGTCCATTGTGCGTCCCCCTATGATATTCTACCAGTCTCTATTCCCTACCGGTACTGGTGCGTACCATCAGTCCCGACTCAGCCAGCGAGACCGGCTCTACTAGCTGAAAGGTATCTGTAATGCTTCCCCCATCTACCAGACGTATTAGAGACTGCTGTTGGGCGGGAAACGTCCGTTAATTTGGCTCAGTGACCTCCTTTGGAGATATGAGGTTCTTTTACGCGCCTTAAAGCTACGACACGGGACCCACGGCTTAAAGTCCTTCCCGGGGGACTTGTTCCCTGAATTTTTCAGCCCTTAAAAATTCCACGACCTCCGCCGTGTTTGAACCCCCGTACCTTGAGTCACGAGGTGGGAACGTTGCCCCTAGACTACGGAGGTCGCTCCAGAAATTGGGATAGTCATATGTAAATGGGAGGACACGATGAAAACGAGTCTTAACATAATAAGGCGCGATGTTGCACTCTGTACTGAATTGACTCGGGACACTCTTGCGAGTGTCATAATGACCCGTCATGTTCCATAAAAGGAGACTTTCTTGATGAAATAAGCGACGATCATTTTCTAAAGGATTCTGCTTCTTGGAATTAGTTGTTGATGTGTAAAACAAACGTCACATTGAGCTGAAATTGGACTTTAGGCTATCTACTTAAAAAAGCAAGAAGTTCTAGGAAGAACTTATCGCCTACTTTCCTTTGATACGACACGGACCGAATAGAAAACGACGCGTCCAACTGTTTTAGGAAGAGGTGTTTTCTTTGCAGTCCTCCCCTACGCCTTGGGTCCCTACTGGTCCTGGAACAAATAACAACTGTGCTGACGAGGGTCAGCAGCAATTTACTTCTATTTTATGCTCTGTTTTAGGAATTTGATGAAGGGGATGAACAGACACAGACAGTAAGGTGATACCATAAGCCTCCTTTTATTCTTGAAAACAAGGAATGTAAGCTAAAAATGGTTTGTCGTACGAAACATTGGTAGCCTTACATGACACAAAGTTCTACAGATATTAAGATCGAGGCTTTGTCTTTTATTTAGTACAATTTTCCATATGTTCAGTATTAAAGGACATGCAATAGGGGAATAATGTCTGACGCTTCGCAGTATTGTATCTGCAGTAAGCGAACAAGGCCACTTAGGTATGCAGTATCTTTTGTCTCTCTGTATGTAGCTAATCTTTGCGTGAGACAATAAGATTCCCAAACAGTGTGTCGAAACTTGTTTTACATTCCATAAAGTAAAATTGAATTATCAGAAAGTTTCAAAACTATTGGACACAACCTTAACACATAATTTAACTGGGATCATGAGTGTTTCGTTGTTTTTCTCTGTGAAAGAATGGCTGTTCACACCATATGTGTATTGGCGTGTTTTATAGATCTTTCCCCTAATTGGGTTACATAAATGTGTCAAGAATTTCCCCGGCCAAAATAACTACAAACCGAAAAACATTTCGGCAGAGAAGGGGTTTTCAACAAGGAGCATCAATCCATTTGGCTGGTGGTCCACACCACTAGTTTAGGGACGCGTTATTCTGCGCATGTGTATTTGTATGTGCAATTATAAAAGTTCGGTAATGTGTTCATTTGTACCGTGATGTCACGGTCTGGGGTATACCAGTTAATCACGGGATTGTAATGTCATGTCTCCTCAGAGCTTAGTTAAGGACCGAACTAGGAACTGATCTACACAATGTGTGCTCGAGGGTTTGCAAAACTCTCGGTTGGTTCGGCACGGCCACTGCAGTCTCCTGCAGACAGTCTCGCGTGAATTTCCGGTCCCCATGGCGGTGACTGTCAATACTTCTGGGATGTAACATCGTGCCAGCCTGGTAGATGTTCACCTGTTTCTCCGAAAAGTCGGAACAGATCAATAAAGAGAGAAGTTCACAGATAATTATTATCCGGACGCTTGAATTTAGGAGTTTTACTGGGTTAAGTTGACTGAAGATGCTGTATTGTAGACATAGGAAACCATTAGGAACCACATCAGCGGGTTGAGTCAACCGAAAGCAGTTCACGGAGCGTCATTATTCCTGTATTTCATAGGCCTATGTGTAATTATAACGTTGTGTGAAGAGCCCCTAACTGTTTTCTGCCTTAGCCTGTCCTCAGGGAGGGAGTAATAAGGGTGCCATGTTGGTTACAGTGACCCGAGATCCAAGTTTCTCAAATTCGCACACGTCCAGATTAGCAGAGCAGTGTACAAGAATTTCCCTGTGAGGATGTAACTGTGTAAGGGGAGGGGGGGGGGTAAATGAAGGCTTGCGTCTACATATGTACTGGCACTGACCGACCAAGGTAGGCACACCCTCAAGGGCATGACCAGTGGAATTGGCAAAGGGATCTCGCCCCGATTCAGCGTTAAACTCCTATTTTGGAGGTACTGGTTATTACAAGTTTGAGGTCGGGTTCGATGAGACTCTAGCAAACGCAGTGTATGATTGCTGACACTGTTGGAGGTCGGATTACCTGACCTAAATAAAAAAAAAAGAACTCCGTGACCTGTAGTCCGCAAGCGAACTATACTTGCCGAGCGACTACCGTTTGTCAGCGAAATTAGTGCCAACCTTAGCGGATAGAAGGTGTCGTGTGGTCAGCGTAACGAATCCCCATGGCAGTTAATTTTGGTTTTCTAGACCGGAGCCGCTATTTCCTTGAGATAGCCCCTCACTTATCCTCACGAGGCTGAGTGGACCTTGTTCTAGACTCAGTACTTCTCGGAAAATCTGGTAGTGTCGGGAATCGAACCCGGGACCTCTGGATCTGTAACCAGGAACTCTGATCACTAGACCACAGAGGCGGTCCCTGGCCTAAATATAGGGTCGTTAAACACATTGACGGCAGCAAAAATGGAGGGGCAGAATATATGTATTTCAGCGCAACATTCTCGCTTTCTCTTATACCCTCGTACTGAGCCCATCTCTACCCGTCAGCGCTGAAATGATAAGCTGACACCGCCCTTCGGACGCTTGTTTTGACACAAAGGAAATTAAATGTTAAAATCTAAAAGCCTGTGCGGATGGCACATCAGTGGGTGTCCGGAGACAAGGATAGCTCTATCGATTGGTCCCAACTGAATAGTTGTTACCTGAAGACAGAGACAGAATCAAGTCTCCGAAACGCTGTTTTGACAAATAAACAGGAAGATATTTTAGACAAAGACAGGACGATGGATAGTGTACAGAAACATAATATCTGTACAAATTAAGTGTTCATGATTCATATCAGTCACAAATATTGAAACACGATAAATTAATTTTTTTTTTTTTCAATATTACTACTAACTAAATTATATACCCCACGTAGGTGTACACATGTAGTTAGAATAAGTTCTGTTGCAATCTGAATATGTTGCCGTGGGCAGGTTTGAAAATGATGTCGAGCCGACTTTTTCCAACTTTTGCCTGATGGATTGTGTATGAAGTAACGATACAAAATAAGCATTAAAAAATAACAATACACACAACCATTTCCTGCTGAGATTGAATAGTTTGCACTCCTGCTTCTTGTTTCGCTTTAATATTATTCTCCCATCTATGCCAACGTGTCTCAAGTATTCTCTTCCTTTGAGGCTCTTGACCTCTCTGACACGAGTTACGTGTTCCGCACACATGTTCATACTTGGTTCGATTGCCGTAGTCATGTATGGTGACATATGCTCACCACGAAGAGAAGAGCATGTTGCTTTGTACCCTTACAGTCTTATCCTTACTGTTTTGTATGGAGACATATCTTCTTTCGTTCCTAAGCCTTATTGCATGGGCCCTCCGCATTACTGCTGTATCCTCTTTGTTAAGATGTTATCCCTCAAGTTCTCTGATTACAGACACCCTGGGTGTAGCTCTCCTTTCGTAAGAGACCGGATTGCTCACTCGTATAAGGATATATAAATCATGACTCACAGAAATCAATAAATCAATAATTAGTAATATAGTTAATAATAATAATAATTAATCATATTCTATCAACGATTTAGTTCTTGCTTCTTCAAGATGAAGATGGGGTGGAAGTTTTTCACCGTGTTCCGGCTACCGAAATGAATAGTTCCTATACTTTTGTTAATAACAGTCACGCATTAATTGGTGTTCTGATATTTCTGTTCGACTGATCAATCCGTGTCAACTCCTACGGTTAGCCTACATACGAGTACATGTACATTCAGTGCGCGAGATTTCTGGACCAGATCGCAAATCATGTCTGTGCAGCCTCAACGTTCTAGAAATTACAGGACGTGAGAGTGAAATGATGTGATTTTAATAATAGCGCTGTGAGTTACATGGCAGAACAATTTACAATGCATTCGGAATGTAGAACAGGTGTAGGCAAAGTATAATTTTATTTCACGATTGAATTGATGCAACAAGCAAGTGACACGACCAATTATACGCTTTCATACACTAATGTGTGCAGCCTAGCATTAAGAGCATTGTGTTGAGAAAGGGCAATGAAATGAAAAACAAACTTAAAAACAAACTTAAACACTTTCAACAAATAACGAAATTCTTCATGTACATACTTTATACTGACATGCAGTCACATATGTTTCATGTCACTGTTATTATTTTTTTATTCGAATTTTCATATTTTCTTTCAACGTAATGGCATAACTTACTCAAACTTCTAACACCATCTTGTTTAGGAAAGTTGTAATTTATCCATAATAACAGAACTCTGAAATCACCATAAACTGCATTTGTACCTTGCATTGTCTATTTTTAAACTCTTTCGTCCGGGTTTCTAAATATCGTTTCTTCTCAAGGACAAATTTTAATAAGAAAATATTTATCAGCAAGTACAAAAACGAATTTTTGAACTTGTCGTTAATGATATAAATCATCTGTTTAGACTTTCGATAATGATGCAAACTACAATTCTGAATGTGGGACGAGAAATTTCCCTAAACATCTTTTGGGAACTCATAGCCTTGAGGCTCTCAGCGATTACATGGGCAATTAGGAGGTATTTATGTCTTCCCACTGGCTCGAGTCGTAGACTGTACGTTGTGACGTCGAGTGGAAATCATTAACCATCGTTGTGTGCAAATACGTAATTTACATATGTACCCATAATTCATTGCAGAATAAGTAAAAAACAATAACTTACACGATAATATTTAACAAAACTAAATATTAATCAGAATTTCGAAAATTTGACTTCGATCCTTTTACGTAAGGTATACTGAATGGTTTGGCGCAGAAACGGAATGATTTTTTTTCAATGTTTTTTAAATGTCTCTGGAGCTCCTGCCTGTCAAAATTCTTTTAAGCGTCACTGTCTCTGTTTATAAACAAGATCGTCAGCTACAGAAATTATCAACGCATGACCCTGAGCACGGGGTAGGAAACTCTCATGGTTATTTCATTTCGGAAGCCAAAGTCTTCAGAAACCAGTCTAGCAGTATAAGTAAAGTAGGCCCATAGAAAATCACGTCAATTCTTTTTGTGACTTTCCATGGTTTGAAGATTTGTTCTCAGATAAATTTAAAATGGAAAATTTTAGAGTTGTAAATATGGACATGTTTACATTATAAGCTTAGAGCTAGTGAGTATATACGTTTGCCCACTATTTGCGAGCATTCTAGTGAATGACATACACAAGGAACATTTCAAATAAGAAAGCAACCAGCAGGTTCCCAGTGACGTGCCGACTCCTGTTGACTTCGTTGATTTCATTGATTTCATTGGCGCTGGTGTCATATTTGATTCTCCAACTTGGGTCATCCGAAATTTCGCCTCCTCCCCACCCAGAGCGCCCCCCAGGCCTGGTGCGGGTCTTCTCATGGGAATATTCCTGGTGATCGAAAGACTCTTCGCGCCGGTGGCTTGTTGACGAGCCATAGCTCTTCTCGGTCTCCTCGCCGTACTCTTGCTTGTTAACACTTCCATGATCGTTCAGCAGAACTGGAGGTTTCTTTGGAATATCATACCCTCCACCTCCAGTGTTCCCATACTCATGTATTGAAATAGGAATGTCCGGGGTGTCGAACCCTCCAGTATCATAATTGCCGAGCCCTGTGATATCTGGAGGGATATTGGGCCCATCATGTACTGTACCCACGTGGTCTTCAGGTGGTCTGAAGCCCGAATTTGTAGCTTTGTTTCCTCTTGTTATTTCTGTCTGGACAATGCAGTCCGTCGACCGTCCAGAGCGTTCCACAGACTCTATTATATCTTCCTGAAAGTTAAAACAACACATTGGAATTATACTCCAGCATTTGACCACTTATAACTGAGAACACTTTCTCATAAAAAAAAAATTACTCATCTTTACGTAACCAGAATATAATTTCATTTCGATCCACACATCAACCCATTGTTATTCCGTGGGACATGTCACGTGATCCTCTGAGTTAGTTCATTTACAACTGCTGACCATTTGTAAACACGCAAAGTTCGGTCGGGCCCCTCTGTAGTCTCGTGTACCTCTGTGGTCTAGTGGACAGAGTTCCTGGCTACAGATACACAGGTCCCGGGTTCGAATCCCGCCGCTACCAGATTTTTTGAGAAATAGTGGGTCTGGAACGGGGTCCATTCAGCCTAACTGAGGAGCTACTTAAATGGAAAAGTAGCGGCTCCGGTCTAGAAAACCGAAATTAACGGCCGTAGAGATTCGTTGCGCTGACCTCGCGACACTCTATATCCGCTAAAGTTGGCACTAACTTCGCCGACAAGCGGCGGTCGCTCGGTCGGTATAATTCGCTTGCGGACTAAAGTCACGTATTTTGTTTTGGTTTGGTTTGTTATTTCAGTTTTACTTTGAAATAAGTCTTCTACAGTAAAGGTAAATTAATCCCTGTGCTTAACTAATTAAGTACCACGCCATGAAGGCGTATGGGAGAGTGGATATATAGATCCACATTTTCTTGACCTCGTCACTAGCTGGAGGTGTGTGGTCAACTTCACGCCCCGGCCGCTTTACCGCTGGGGAAAGAGCCTCCGGTACTCATTGGATAGGAGTTTGGGTGGACCCCAGAGCCGGTCTGGACGACATGGGGAAACTCCGACCTCTCAGACGTCCAGCCCGTAGCCAGTCGCTATACCGACTGAGCTATCCCGGCTCCTCACGTCCAGCCCGTAGCCAGTCGCTATACCGACTGCGGTATAGCGGCTCCCCAAATCTTCTACAATACGAATAATTTCCTATTAAATCAGTCTCTTACTTTTTTTCGAATCTGCTCGATCTCGTAGTTCCTGTCGTCGCCCTTCTTCACGTTTTCCTTGAAGCAGCGAACCTTCTTGTGCTGGGTCATCGGGCCGTCGGAACTCCCGCCTGTCTCGGACGAGTAGTGTGAGTACAGCCCAGATCCCATCTCGCCAATAGCCAATAAGAGAACAAAGTAAATCAACATCTGGCAAAACAAGGCTGTTGGAACGTGGGTTCTAAAGGGTTCTGACGATGGTGTATAACAGTCCGGACTACCGGGTGTTTTGACTTTTGATATTCTGAAGGACACAGCGTTTAGGAAAGTGGATCTGTTTCCGTCCTCAAGTGAGGGGATGTCAGGCACATACTTCCTTGAGTCCGTTAGAAAGATCTAACCTCAATCACTTCCACTCTAGACTTTTGAGGCATTAGCAGCACATTTCAACAAAATATAAAGCAAACAAATGAATACTGGTGACATAGCAACACATCCCGTGAGTGCGCCAATCCAGTGCAACGCCGCAGCCTCAGTCGCGTTGCGGTTCACAGGTTTTAGAGTCCGGGAGTGGACAGTCGCGAGCCTGCAAGAAATTCCCCGCATTTTACGGAACACCGAGGCTCAGTCATGTGTTCACAAGAACCCGTCACCACGTCTCACTATAAGCCAATTGAAATATATCGATCCTTTCTCCAAAATTTATTCTAATATTACCATTCCATCTGAACCCGATTCTCCGATGTAATTTAGTTTTATGTTCTATTATTTTTTTTATCTTTAAAATAGTATTTGACATCGGATGCGTAAAATTTGGAGTTGGGATAGTTCAATTTATATAACGGTTAGGGTACGGGCTGGACAACCGCGGTTCCATTCCCTTCAGGTGCAAGACATTTTTCTCTCCTTCATAGTGTCCAGATAAGCTCTATCCAATGGGTACCCCGGTTATAAAGCCGCGGTGCGTGAAACTGTCCACTCATCTACACGTATATCTATTTCCGAGGTCAAGATGGTGTGGCCAAACCTCAACTTCCCTATATGCTTTCATGGCATGATCCTCATTTGCGTAATTAAATACAGCGTTAACTCTGCATTTTTATGTGTAAATTTTGTTCAGGGCTTCAGCGAGTTTCACTTTCCAACATTGAATTCCAGTGGTTTTACTTTTTCTAAGTAAGCAGTGTTGCCGGTCACGGTAGCAGAGCGGTCTAAGGCACGCACTGTCTTCCCTCGCTCGGAACCCGGGATCGTGGGTTCGAATCCCACTCAAGGCATGGATATTTGTGTGTGCGTGCGCGTGCGTGCGTGTTTTTGTTTGTGTACAGGTAGAGGCCTTGCGACGAGCTGATCACCCACCCAAGGAGTCGTACCAAATGTCTGAGATCTAATAAACCGAAGTGAAACGGAGTGTCATGGAAGTAGGCCAAGGCCAAAATTTGAGCTGTAGCGCCAAAGGAAAAAAGAATAAATTCTAATACCAAGATTTCTGTATCCACATGTGCTATATTAAAGTATAAGGGAAGGAAGCACCTTTCAGAACTTCATACAACTTAATTCTTGCGTCACTTCCGTAACCAAAGCTTTGGAAGCCAAATCACGGCTGTATGAGCAAGCCAGAATTTTACGTCTGATGTGGAAGAATTGCCGTTACCAAATTCCGGAGCCCTAGACATGGCGGTATGCCCACTAGGCCTGTAACTACCAGGTTCCGGAGCGTTGCTGTGTGAAGGACATGCGACTGGCCTGTGTAGACACTAAGCCTACTAGTGTTGCGATGGAAATGCCACTAGCAAGTTGCATAACCTCAGTTACTGACATGGCTCAGTACTCGCTGTCTCTCGAGGTGAAATTACCACTACTAAATTATGGAACACCGAGACTTGTGAGTATAACTTTTTTACTTTTCGTTTGGCGGAAATGGCGCTACCAAATGACGGAAGATCGATCTGTTGAAATAACTACTGCTTCCTCATGTGTCATAGGCCGAAACCTGGTAGCATGATATTCAGAATCATGAGTCCTCTGGCGATGCCCGCCCACCCTTGACTTTAAGGCATCTGTCAGATGTTACATCGCACTGTGGGTAGATCATTTCGGAAGCCGTTTTTGTATTCCATAGCAGATTACACGCATTTTCATTGTTCCTTTGTGCTTGTCGGTGGTAATTACACTACCTGTGCCGTAACATTCTTGCCTACTGCCATACCGAAAGTCTGTGGATGCGGTTTCCCTCCCTATGAAGCATCTCCTAGACGTCCCTTGCACTAAATGCCACAATACTGGAACGGAATGAATGAAGTGGTTCCCAACACTGTGCTCAAATTTGCATTCAAGTCGCGGGTGGAATCCCTGAGCTGTTTTTGTAACATCCGTTACCAAATACCACTTTCCTTAATTTTAAATTTACTAAATTATGAAAAAATTGCATTGAAAATCTTTACTTCTGATCCGATTTCATTAATTTTCAAGCTACCACGGTTCATTAAAGGTCTCTAATTGGGCCCGTGACAGTAAGAGTTATTTTACTTAAAGTCAACTTCATATTTTTTTTTTTTTTCAAATATTCTTCTCTCGAGGTTAAGTCCGTACGTAGATGAAATTATTGGGGATCATCAGTGTGACTTGATTTAACAGCTCAACTACTGATCAGATCTTTTGCACTTATCAGATGCTGGACATAACATGTGATTACAATGAGAGAGAACATCAGCTATTCATAGACTTCAAGAAAGCCTACGATTCGGTTAGGAGGGAAGTATTGTACAATATTCTGATACAGTTTGGTATACCCATAAAACTACCGTATTCACGCATGTATAGGCCGCGTGCGTGTACAGGCCGCAGCACAATTTTCAGACAGAAATTATAGAAAAAATAATTTTCTTGGAATATTATTTCAGGAGTAGAACACCCTGTATTACTAATTATGAATATAATTTTTTTAAATGAAGTGTGATTTCGAATATTTCGAATATAAGCCGCACCCCAGTTTTCCTCTTGAATTTTTGGCAAAAAATGTGCGGCCTGTACATGCGTAAATACGGTAGTTAGGTTGATTAAAATGTGTTTAAACGAAACTTATAGTAAAGTACACATAGGTAAACATTTGTCTAATAAATTTCCTATCCAGAATGGTCTAAAACAAGGAGATGCTTTATCGCCACTCCTTTTCAATATTGCTTTAGAATATGCCATTAGGAAGGTCCAGGGAAGACCAGGTGGGACTGAAACTAAACGGGACACATCAGCTGTTGGTCTAAGCCGATGATGTGAATCTACTGGGTGATAATGTAGATACCATAAAGAAGACACAAACTTTAATTGACGCAAGTAAGGAGGTTGGTCTAGAAGTAAACACAGAGAAACTAAGTATATGTTGCTGTCTCGTCAACGAAATGCAGGGCAAAATCATAACATAAAGATAGGAAACAGATGTTTTGAAAATGTGGCACGTTCAAATATTTGGGAACGACGATAACAAATCAAAACCTGATCCAGGACATTAAAAGGAAACTGAATTTGGGTAATGCTTGCTACCATTCAGTCTAGAACCTTTTATCTTCTCGTCTGCTGTCTAAAAACATAAAAATCAGAATATACAAAACTATAATTTTGCCTGTGGTTCTGTATGGGTGTGAAACCTGGTCTCTGACATTAAGGGAGGAACATAGACTGAGGATGTCTTGAGAACAGGGTGTTGAGGAGAATAGGGCCTAGCCATAGCTCAAGGGTTAGTCGCTGGCTTCCCACCGCGGCGGCCCGGTTTCGATCCCGGGTCTGGTCAAGTGGGATTTGTGGTGGACAAAGTGGCGCTGGGGCAGGTTTTCTCCGAGTACTTCGGTTTCCCCTGCCAATCTTCATTCTACCAATTGCTCCACAATCACCCTCACCTATCATCTGGGGCTGATACAATAGACCAGAAGTGGCCGCAGTGCAAGGGACTTAGTCCCACCCCACTAGCAATAAAAAAAGAATATTTGGACCGAAGAGAGATGAAGTGACAGGAGGTTGGAGAAAACTGCATAATGAGGAGCTTCATAACTTGTACTCTTCTCCAAGTATAATTAGAATGATCAAGTCAAGGAGGATGAGGTGGGCAGGGCATGGAGCCCGAATGGGAGAGAAGAGGAATGCATATAGGATATTGGTGGGAAAGCCGGAAGGAAAGAGACCAATGGGAAGACCAAGGCGTGGATGGGTGGAGTGTATTTAAATGGATTTAAGAGAGAGAGGATGGAATAGTGTGGATTGGATAAATCTGGCTCAGGATAGGGACAAGTGGAGGGCTCTTCTGAACACGGTAATGAACCTTTGGATTCCATAAAATGCTGGGAGTTCTGTAGTAGCTGCACAACTGGCGGCTTCTCAAGAAGAGCACAGCTCCTTGAGTGAGTGAAAGTCACTTGATTAATGTACACAGGAAGTTTAGCAGACTCGTCGTGAATAACTTTATGTAACATACTATATTGTTTCTAACATGTTTGAAAGTAAATTTAAATTTATTGAAATATAGATTAGAGCCTTCATGAATATGCTGTAAAATCAGACATCGTTAATACGACGGAGTGTCAGTAAAAAGGTTACATTTGGATATAAAATATAAAACATGTGATATTCGAAACTGGAAAAATATCTCTCGTCCTATCCTCCTCCAGGAGTGATACACTTGTCCTATCGCTTTACCAGTGCGTCCAAATCCGCATCACAGAAGTCTTTTGGCTGTTGTCTCAGCCACTTCCACACCGGGTCGGGCATCATCTGCGACTTTCGAACGTCCGTGAGAGAATTTCTTGACCCAGTTGTGAACCGCTTTACGCAACCGACACTTCCCACCGTAAACAGGAAACATTTCTTTATGAATATCCTTTGCATTTAGTCCTTTTGACCCCAAAAAGCAAACGCACAACAGAACCCTCTTCGGTACTATACTCCTCAAGGACGGGCGCCATTTCGAGTACGTACGCATGCGCGTCTGCTACCCAGACTGCATGAAGATGGGCTGTGCTGCTACCTACTGATAAGTAAAAGTAAAGCTATCCCTGTAACAGGCTATGGAGGGCCACAGGGTTGTGAGACGTTGAGGGTCCCACATTATCTAGACAATCGGCTCATATATGGCGGTAAGGTTTTCAGCCCTACGCGCCGGCCGCCCTTTACCCCAAAAAATATTCCTGGTACTCATTTCTGTTAGAGGCTGAGATGACCCCAAGGCCATAGTGCGGTTGGAAGGATTAGGTCAACTGAAGAAAATCCAATGACCTCATCGGGACTTGAACCCGCGACCTTCCGGCTTGTAGCATAGTGCCTCAACCAACTGCGCTGCCGCAAACCCCGGTTACCTAGTGATATACATAGAAAACCTATTAACGTCCGTTACAGCTGTTTTACTCCAATTTGTGACCTATTTACTGACTGTCTTCGTATTAATGACATTTGCTCGTAATATATATAAAGAGAGGCCAGAGGAGTTAGGCCCTCCCTGGATTGTACATTATCTGCAGGTGTGTTGACCGAACATTTATTTATTTAACGCTTTCTGAAATGTACAATAAATGACTGCTTCAGATTAAAACAGTTAATCGTAGTTTCAATGAACTGGTCTATGTGGATATCTTCTAAATTCCTATTTCATATTTTTTAAAATTAATCCGCATTCGATAGTAAATAGTGACTACTTTTCACATCTCCAACTATTATCAGTACCCGCAGAATAGGAATAATACACTACAGCGAACGACTTACCCCGTGTGGAGGCGGGGTCGTATGCCTCCACCGTGACCCTGGGAGTCGTAGGAGGCGACGAAAAGGAAGTCTCAAATCTGAGACAGTAAAATATGGTCGCGAGTCCCAAGGGACTCGGATCAGAGAAAGACTGCGCTGGCAAGGGCGAGTAGCATATACAAAATACAGATCCGTCCTCTCGTCAGAGAGGGCGTCCCACAGAAACAGTAATAATTAATATCTGGTTATGAGCCCCAGATGGGGCTCGACACCAAGACTTACTGACTAACTGACCGTCAGTCGCAATGTGACTTTGACTTTGATTTGATTGAACAAACGACTTCCCGCTTGTCGCGAACCGTTATGTGAGTCTTGAAAAATTAACAGACTTATTACAACGCTTGAAAATACGTTGCTGTGATAACCCGTCCATAGACTGGAAATGCAGTTGTGCAACTTTCGCAACTCTGATCGCAAAACATTCATTTTGCCAGCACCAGGGCCACGTTACATAGCTTTCTAGTGAGAGATCGTTCACCTCTGTTCACTCACAGTTTCAAGCCGTCTAGAGAATTCTGTATGATGTAGACACACGTCATTTCAAGACTAAGGCTAAACATACTATGTTCTATCTGTAAAAAGTCTATGCAGTCAATTATTTTCAAAGATAAATATATGTAAGTTTATGTTATCTGATATTTTATGGGTATGTATGTGCCTTATCTGACTATGTGTGCATGTTATTTCGCTCGCAAACTTCAGTATTTTTCGCATATTTTTACAGATGACAGCACTAGGTTCGAACTTGTACCATCTGAAGGAAGATGTAACTTGAGTCATTGTTCGATCGGAGATAGGAGGGAACCAGGCATAAAGACATGGAAGGGCTAAAGAAAAGGAAGCCATGAAGTTAAGGATGATAAAAGGTTAGAAGTGATTCCCCGCTGAATTTCAATGGACAATTCCACTAGTAGGGTGACACTGTATTCTCAGCTAATGCTGTTTCTTGGGCGAGAGAGGTAAGTAACATATCATAACTGTAGGCCTGCATATTATCGAAGACTCTTCTCGAATATCTCCTGGCCATTGCAGCCGATTTCTATAATTTGCGTTACAGTGATAAATTGTGGTTCCATAGGCGTTAAATCTGCCGTTTACAAAATAAAGTAGTCAAGCACTGTATAATTCTGAGTCAAACTGGATAACATTTTTTGAATACAAGCAGAAAAGTAACGATGGAAAGATCTGATTTGCTACATCATGCTGATATTGTGTATAATTAGGCACGGGTCCATGAAACTCGTGTGTTGTGAACCGTGGCTTACCGCTCAGCTCTTGCAATAGGAACAGAAGAAAGCAGAGAACAGGAATCTGCTGGCGCTGTGGAACAGAGAATCTTTGGTTAAACAATGAGCATAAACTTTCTAAATTTGAAAAGCATTCCAAAATTGTGTGCAAGGAAATAAATTCTTTAAATTGCATTTTTGTAGGGGAAACCGGAGTTAGTTGTTACACGGGGCTAGTTGTTAAATTAAAATTAAAAATCAACAGTCCATAGTGGTGGCTCTGACAACTACAACATGGAAGACATATTGGGCCTCTGTTGATCCCCACTCGATAGCTGCTCTGCAGTTAGTTGTCCTGCGTGGATGGATGAAAACATATTTTCTTTTTCCTGGAGTTATTTTCCAGTTTCTTGATATTTGTATTATAAGAGCGAGTTAATTTAGGTCTGTCGAACGGGTGTCTTAGCATCTACACAACTGAAATTCGTGTACTTTACTGTGATATTTCAAAATTTGTATAACATGTCTTTGTTCTTGTAATTCATTGTGAAATTAAATGATATAATAAAGACTAAGTTGTTACAACTAGCCAGGGGTTAGACGTCGCACCGTAACAGCTTGCCCCGCTGCTGTACTCGTATTCCACCTGATTTTGTTCGGTTGGCAGTATGAGTACCCACAAGAGGACTGCGAACAGAAGCGCCATGCCTAAAGAAACGCACACGGAGACAACAAAAGAAGTTCTGGTTAAAGATTTTTTCTAAGAAAATCATCTGTCAAGTACTGAGTGAATTTTTTTTTTTTCATTTTAGAAGTTAGAAATAACCTGTAGGTGCAAGATTTAAGTTCCCGTTGTGGGTGCTTAGGGCCCGAATTAAATGACAGCTTTCAATTGCAACTGATTCCCTATAAAAATGAGAAATTGCATGAGCTGAAATCATATTTTTTTCTTCATAACCATAAATGCGGTGAGCCGTAGTCAAGTGGCATCATTGAACCCCTCCAGCTCCTTCCCTTCATTCCTAGGCACTAAAGTCATGGGTCTCATGCGAGTCAGCCCAGTGTATCAGACTCCTTGAAAACATTTTGAAATTTGTTCATACTTCAGTGATAGCGTTGTTATAATAATAAATCAGGGTGGATGATAGGGGATGATTTTATATTGTTTATGAAATATTTCATAAAGCATATTATAGTTACGAAAGATAAGCCTATATCACTTCTACTGGACAATCATCACTCACATTTTTTCTCTACGAATGATTGACCTTTCCAAGGAAAACGGAGCGGCAGTATTGCCTTTCCAACCTCGTACCCCTTACAGACTTGACCCCTTATGCAATTGCAGCGCGCCTGTCGCATCGTTAAGAATTCATCCTAAAAATCTGTGATTATTTGCAACATCCCATTCATAATGAACCAGTCGCTGCCAAATGCGATCACATCAAAGAACGTCAAGTCTTGATCTTTTGGTAATAAGAGCATGGCCGTTTAACGACGACATATTTACTGACGAAGATGTCTCTCCCTCTGCTCTGAGTGACTGACCATTTCAAGATAATGAAAACCCTGAAAATTTTGGATTCTCAGATTCTCACACTTTAAAATCAATTTTAGATGTTAGCTCTCACCCTACAACGTCAATATTAAACATAGGTCACATCCTCAGAAAACAATCTGCGACTAAGTCATGTCGAAAACAGACATTTTCCGAAAGCAGGAGAACTTACAGAGAATCACAGGCAGAAAAGATAAAAAACAAAGATGAGTGTTTTTGTGTGATACTCCATTAAAGGGTGCTTTACAGGCTGAAAGAGGGGCGTGAGCTAAGTCGGTTAAATATAACAGATTATTTAGTGATAGCCAATAGAAGTCACGAAAACCTAAACAATTGAAAAAGAATGACTGAAAAGTTTACTCTCCTGGAAACTAATTTGAATCCTTTTGTACTGATTGTGCGAAAAAATTCCTAATGTCCAGAGCCCCAACAAAACGGATCCAGTTCAACACCTGTAATAGATTTTCCCACGATTTTTGCGCCCGATTCAGCGAATTCTGTATTTTTAGCAAATGTAACTCTGATGACGAAAGCGACGATTTCGCGTCTGCAAGTTAATGTGATGCCGTCGCTATAATCGTTTTGGAAAACATATATCCCTAATAAGCGATCGTAGGTCTAAAATCTGCAATTTGTATTCTTTATCCAACTCAAAATAATGTAGCATATGTTGCTAATTCAGATATGACAATTTTATTCACATCAGGTACGTCATACTACGGAGATAAATGTAATGAAACTTAATGTTGCATTTGCGTTACTGTAAGACAGTGATGTAACAAGTAACCCCGTGCAGCATAACAACGTACCCCGTAGTGGGGCACGTTGTTACATTGGGCACAGTCATAAATAAATACAAATATTTATTAGAAATGAATTACATGGATCATATGAAAAATATTACTTAAAAGACCTATGATGTCACGAACATTGTGCATCTGCGTTGTTTCCATACATACAGCATTCTCATACACGTACACACAATACTCAGACAACAACAAAACATCACACAAAAATTGTAACATCTGGCCCCGGTTTCCCCTACAGTAATTTTTCAAATAAACGCTGTAGAGCTCGGTGAGCTGTATACTTATTATAGCAAGAAGCACTTTTAAAATAGTTTTGTTTGCACTTCATGCAAATAGGATTTAGGCATAGGTTGCATCGAGCAGACACTTTTAGGTGCAGATTCCCAAGACAGATTTCATCAGAATAGTTGCATTAATTTCGGAAGCAAAGAATTCTGACGTATTGATATGGAAATTTCCGTGTTAGGCGTATTCATTAATTGTAAGAGCTCTGTGCAAAGAACACACAAAATGTATTGGTAGTGAAATAAATTTAAGTTCTTAGTACAACACACGCACATGCACGGAGTTTCTCCCTTTGGCTATGGTGTGTCATAATAAGACAACGTGATAATGAATTTCATAGTTACTTACGACCATTCTGCTCATGATTGTCACTGGAAATGCGTTTCTTGTTTTGACCATCTATGCGTTCAAATTTGTAACTTCAGAAAATTATCAACAGCATTCATAACGTTTCCAATTGCAATTAACGCGTTAAAAAAGTTATTACTTGGTATTTTGGCATTGTCTATAATTCGCTATTATATAGTCCACCTGCAAAGATACAGTTATACAATATCAGTGTTTTTCTGTAATTCTGAAATTTTATGTTTTTAATCCATACACGTCTAATATTGAAGAAATGTCCTGTTTCATCAAAATTATATTAAATTTTTGTAACAATCGTGTACCTGTGAAGATGACCGGATAATCATTATTTCCACAGCACCGAATTGTTTCAATATTAATCGATAAGCAGTATAAGCGACCTTTCCTTTATAAGTACGTTACATTTGAAGAGTTTTGTACTCCGACGCTGTGTAGCCTGTTAGAAGTTTACCGACGTTTCGTAGAAACGCACTTGCTAATTTATGTTTCCTTCTTTGCTTCTTCGGCTTAGCCTTCGATCCTGTAGACGGATTTCATTCCTCTGAAACGTCAGTGAACTACTGCCAGAACACACGGCGTCACATCCCACAAGACACCACCGGGAGAATTTCAAATATATGTTAAATTTAGTTTTAACAAATGTTTACAAAATGTTGTTACGTAAAACCACGGGATTCCGCGAAGTGAAAATAAGGGTTCCCCAAGAATATTCTATTATAGTACAAAAATTATTTCATTTCTACTACTACTATAAACTTCGCTTACATTAATTTTCCTTTTGGACCTTCTTTGTAGTAGAAATGTCGCTCCCAAAGAAGAAATTAATGAATTAACATATCTGTGCCTCAGAGGAGAAAGCTTTATGAAGACGTGTGAATTCGTCCGCTGATACCCGTCTCCAGCATATATTTGTACGAAACTGCATTCTCGAATTACGCAGCAATGAAGACAAATTACACGAAAAGTCAAAATGCGGCGTCAGATTTCAGAATACAACTTTCTATTATCAAGCAAAGTAAAAAAAAACTGGGATGTGAAGTAGAGAACTCATTCTTTGCATTGAAAATTCCAAACATGTGGCATGTTAGTTTTTAAGTTTCATTTTCATGTACACGAAATGTGATTTTTTTTTTCAAATATGTACAGTTACATAATATATTGGGGGCACATGGTAGTGTAGTTGGTTGAGGCACTATGCTACAAGCCTGAAGGTCGCGGGATCGAGTCCCGATGAGGTGGATTTTTTCAATTTACGTAATTCTTCCAGCCGCACCGTCGCACTGGGTTCGACTCAGCCTCTGCCAGAAATGATTACCAGGAATCTTCCTGGGGGGTAAAGGGCTGTCGGCGCGTAAGGCTGACAACCTTACCGACATCTGTGAGTCGATTGTCTAGAAACTGTGAGATCCTCAACATCTCACAACCCTATGGGCCTGCACCGCTTCTTACGGGGATAACTTTACTTTACATAATATGTTGATTTTACATCCTTGTTTAATATTCATTTAATCTTATCCTTCTTTGTTTGTAGTCTGGATTTTTCGCCACATATAAGATAATTTTTTTTGGGGGGGGGAGGGGTTCTGTAGTAATGTTTCGAATGCGGAAGGGTTCAGTGGCTAAATTAGATTGGGAGACAATGGCTTCAACAGTGAGGAGTAATGTCTTATTTCTGGAGAGAAAGAGTTGCAATATGTTCTGTTTTACATGATGAAGTACTGATAGGAGAACAACTTGCTGTAATTAGCCTGCGCGTTATGATTAATGAATAAAGGGGCGCTCTATTAAAGCGTGGTAAAATACGAAACAAATATTGCACTGTGCATAAAAATCTGTCACACCAGTAATTTTCGACATCAAATGGAATGTAATTTCACCAATATATGTATCCTCTTAGGCTAATCCGTGTTTCAGATACTCACACGATATCGTAATTTAGTCATTTCTTACACTTTCACATCACATGCCACTTTGCCACTGCTAACGACTGAACCCAGCCCCTTCGGAATGCTGATATATATAGCCAGAGCTTTACTTTTCAGCCGATCAGACGTTCCTGTTGTTTTCTCTTTTTGTTCCGCATGACTCCCAGCTCTACTGTGAATGGGCTTGAGCTAGACTTGCAGGCGTCACTTTCTTGTCGCCTTCTTCCTTTTCTGTTAATTCGGATTAAGCGGGACCACTCTTTTCTGCTTCAGTGTAGCATTCTCTCGCCTCTAACTTCAATGTATCAGCGAGTTACAAGAAGAATGGTTCCATCAGAATTGGTCTTATCGAAACAATTATGCACGACTCTAAAACTTAAGAATTGCAGGTCCATTGATTACAACTTAATGAAAGCTACTGAGCAGTATGGCGATTGGCAGCCCTGCTTCATGTTTTGGAGATTTCCTGTACAGAGCTCATAATAGAGACTGAATACTCAGCCTGGCGTTCTTTGCAATGTCTTTTCCTTCCTTCAGGAAAATTCCGGAGTAATAGTAAGCCATGTTTTCTACTCGGATGAATGGAGCTACCATCCGCAAGTGGGGAGTAGGCTGAAGAGGGGAGGAGCTGCTAAATAGGTCGGGGCTGTCTTCTCTCAAATTTTACCGTTTCACTCTTCACGTTCATCGCTTACCAGGTTTCATTGGACAGTGTAAAATTTTGTAAGTTTATATGACGTCGCTCAGTAAACAAACGGAAATGAGAATAAACAAGGCCACAAAATTTGCTGTAATAATGTGCATTTCTCAAGACAAATCAGGACCGTCTTCGCTATCTGACCATTCTAAATTAATTTTACAGTAAATTCTCCGTACAACGTAGGCCTACATAAAGTGAGCGCATTATTGTTACAAAAATATGGTGCAACCAAAACGGCTGTCAAATAAGTATGGTGTGACCGAAATGTATTGTATCTTCATACGCTCATCCAAATAGAACCGTTCAGCTGAGTACATGAGTAAATCTTGCCGGCCTTCTTGAGAAGCTGAATGGACTCATTGCCAGTGCCCAAGGAGGCGGCATTGTTGTGTCCAGTGCACTTAAGGTGAAAGTATCAGTGTGGGCGCGATGTATCTGCCAGACTTGGGCCACATGTTTGCTGTCTGAAGTGTAGCTGTGTGAGAGAATGTAGACATTTTAATAAAGTCGCTTACTGTCACGCACTTCAAGGTCCTGGGAGGAAAGTTTGAGCAGTATTATCCCCATAAATCTAAAAAGAATGCGTAAGGGAGAAAACGGTTCACAAATTCGAGTATATTAGTTCAGAGATTCAATATGTAGAATTTGGACGAATTCTGCAGAATTCATTAAGGCTGAAGCTTAATTTCATTATGCGAAATGAAGTCACGTTTGGACATGATCATAGTTTACAAACAATACTATTATTGATTGCTTTCATTGACGATTACGAGTAGAGTTCTTGTGAGTTCTCAGAGCTAACCTTCTCTGACTGTAAACAGCAAAAACAAAAAGCGTTCAAAAGTAACTCCTACAATTCTCCACGCTGGCTGCATCAACAACTGAAGTAGATAATACGTGCAATATTCATTGTGGTTTCTTCTTCAGACTTTACCGTTTCGGCCCTTTCTTCTGTGTAAGTTCACAATTAGCTTCTGAAACTCCTAATTTTAAGAGACATCTAATAGGACTTTTCAGACGGGCGGTCGGCTTTCCGCAAAGCATTTACCTGCACAATACAACAGAAACCCAGGAAACCGCGGACGTAACTTCATGTCCAGAGTGGGATTCGAGCTCACGATCACACTGTTTAAATGGATGAAGGCAGTACGGGCACTGGACCTGCGGAAACTAAGATGGGCGACGGTAAGGGCGAGGACGTACCAAGGAAAATGGCAGCCGCAACGCAACCGCAATTTCCCAGAAATGTCGCCAATTTCAAGCAGGCAACTGGTTTCCAGATTAGCAGGCGCATACTGAGGAAACTTATGTTTGATTAGTTGCTCACATCATCTTAAGTGGCTATGTTCGCCCGACGTAATGCACGGTTGTATTTTTAATTTCGTGTACTTACTTTCTGCAACGGAAGATAATAACACTGATCCTGTCATAATGTGGTAGTGGTTGAGACGGCGTGAGAAGAGAGGACGTCGACCATAAGGAAAATATTGGGATGTTAATTAATGTGTTTTAATTAAGATCAATTTATTTAGAATAAGAAATATCGCGTTCACACGCGATAAGAAATTTTGACATACAGTCCAACAATTTTAGCAAGACAGAAGGCACCTGATGATGGCCGTATAAAGCCGAGCCATGTAATGTGGAAGAAGGCTGACTATATCATAAGTTGAATTTAAGACGGAAATATAAGTAAAATATGTGACGTAGTGCTGGATGCTTAAATACAGTATTAGGAAAAGAAAACACTGGATGCATCCGTTCTTCTGTGACAGTTTAAACAGACTCGCTTATATTGTTTCGAAAGCACTTAACTTGGATCCAGACTCCATTTCATGAAAATTTCTTTTCCAAGCCAAATCTATTTTGTCCTGCCTAGCATAGTCTGGGTGGCGTTTGTCATCTATACCAAGCCCTTGCTCAAGTAACTGCCCAAAACAAAATTAGCAGCTTCTTCATCCTTTCATGCCATCTTTAGAAACAAATGAATCACTGACTCGCGTTATAGAACAGCTGACACTAGGAAACCACCCGGCAACGCAACTATGAGAAGACTGGCATGTTCCGTTGCTTGGAAGTTGAGTTTCTCAGTCGTTCCGCAAGTTTCTTTGCCGTTTCCTCAATTTGCGCTGCTCAATTCAGGAACAAGTGTTCAACTTAAGCTGATATAAATTCTCGAAATTTGCGGTTGCGTGGCGTTTGCAAGTTTCCTTGGCAGGACAACCCGAAGTACTCAGAGAAAACCTGCCCAGGTGCCACTTTGTCCACCACAAATACCACATGACGTGACCCGGGCTCGAACCCGAGCCGCCGCGGCGTGAAGCCGGCGACTAACGGCCTGTCATTCAGATGGTTGCAAGCAAGATTATGTCGTTCTATGAGCATCGACTGAGCAATCGTAAATGGATAATGTAGTTTCCGAGAATATGGTAGATGGCAGGGCACTTCCGTATTTGTTTTTGTGGTTTATATACGTTTTGTTATTTATAGCCGACTTCTTGCACCATATCGGATGAACTCGTTCTATTCCGCAATTCTCACAAGAACGAAAAGGTAACTGTAAATGAATCAGGAAGGGCGTAGAACTGTTTCAGAGTATTATCTTTGAATTTATCTTCAGGGAGTGAAGAAAACTCTGGAGAATGCTGTGTAAGATTTGAGGTTTTCACGGCGGTGACTACGAAGAAAGCTGTTCAGAATAGACGTTACCAGGAAGGGACTCGAACTGAGTACATACCGAATGCAAGCGCCATTAGGTCTGCTTCAGTCTTGTTAGTCAGCCCTTGTGTAAGGAGGAGGGGGGGATTTCATGTCGCTGTTTATTGCCCGTACCTTTTTCTTTCTCTTTTCTCCTCTTACGGATTGTGACTTCTGACTTTTCCAATACAGAATTAATTTTGGAACACATGGAACTATTCCTTGGATCGGGGATCAGGAAACTATGAAGCCTTTGTCAGCTCAGATGGATACGGCCATAGGTTCCACATTCCTGCCCCAAGCAAGTTAAGAAATGCGATCTTCGTGCTGTAACTTTTCGAAACAGCAAACGCCTTCGATCCACATTCACACATTGCGTAACATGCACCCTTATATCTGGCCAAGTTTCAGGATTCTTTTTGTGAAAATCAACCATTTCGATATAGATAAAATGGTAACTTCAGAGATAAATACCTAAATTTTTGTTTATTTTAAATAATTCTGAAATATAACTCTGGTTGAAATATTTTATTTTCGACGTGGAGCAATAAGTGCGTGATCAGCGGATCAGGCAGCTCTCTCAGTAGAATCTGATGTTATAATTCATATCGCTCCAAGGCTGTTAGTATTGTACTTCCTCTGTTAATTCCAGTATCTTGTAGTGATAGTTTGCAATGCGCCCATTTGCCAACAATATACGTAGCTCTCGCAGTTACTTGTGCTGTACTAACAGACCCCATTAACTATCACAGAGACTGAAGAAATCTCTGGAAAGCCTCACTCTGGCACCGGTCAACGTTATTCGATCCATGAAATGCAATTTCAAAATAATGTCTGGGACGTGAGCTCGGAAAGTATTTGTAACAAAGAAAGATGACATGAGGACGTTCAGGCTGAACGAAAAGTTACACAGTCACATGATCTTGTGTATCACAGATTTAATAAATTAAGAACAGTGAAATTGCTAGGTCATATAATACTCATGAGAAGAACAAAAAAAATATTTATATATATTTTATTGTGATTTTAGAACATCGACCAGTCCGGTGGGTGGGTACCAGCGCTTCGAAAGAGCGTAGTCCTTCTGCCTCCATCTTCAGGGCAGAAGTGGACACAATTTTAGCTGGAGAGCATTACGAGGAGGGAGTCATTGCGGTATGTAAGCGTAGATTGGAGAACAGTATTAAAATGGGTGCTATAGCAACACGACCCGTCCACTGGTAAGAAGATGTGAATTACACTGAAATGGAAGCAAGTTCTAATGGCATGCTTTGCGAAAAATATAATACATATCCAGGTTGCAAGACAACAAAATTTGAAGGTTACTTTTTTCTGGGATGTGACATGCAAAATGGGAGATCGCTACTGGCGTTTCAGAGGGACTTTCTGCCTCCTTCTTCAAGTAGAATAGATAATTCCTTTTATGAACTGCTCAAGGAATACTTTACTCCACGGAGTTGATCGAGATACGGCAGACTATCTCGAGAAAATATTTTAAGTAAAGAAGTGGCGGAAATACACGTAGTCAGCCACTCCAGCCTTGGTTTTGAGTATCATTCAACGAACGGTGATGATAAGGGCATTGTGCAGAGCGGGACGTTTCTCACGTACCGGCCAGATGCCTGTGTACACAGAAACTGTACAGTTGTTGTTTCGGTAGATCCGTCAACTAATTTCCATTCAACCATTTACACTTGAATAAAATTAGGCTGCAGAACCCAGCGATCTCTCGGCGAAGAGGACGCTCAGGTTGCAAGAATTATGGGGACGGGGAAAGAAAAGCACACACAAACATGAATACACTGCGCAATATTAGAACCCGCGATCATAGTGTTCACAGTGCCTAAGACTATTATGTACATTTCGGCCAATAGGTCCTTCTTCGCTCTTAATTTCACTAACAATTGTGTTAGGACAGCAACTGTGTTGTATAGAGAGGTGAAGTGTTCAAACAATCTTCCCTGAACTATTTCTAATATTTCCGCTGAATAAAATCGTATCAAGGAAGATCAAATTCCTAACAGTATTCACCAGTTTTATCAATGGTACATAGCTTCCACAGTTAACATAGCGTTGATTATTGACCCAGCCAAAGTATAAACTGAGGTACAATGGCGGAACAGTGTGGATAGCGCATTCCTAGTAGCACGGTCCAGGGTAGCAGCGCGTCTCGCTGGCCCTCACTCTGTTCCAAAGAGCAGAGCTAGCGCAGCTGAGAGCGGCTAATTCTGTGTTGGCGGGACACCGAGTCGGCATGTAAGAGACGGGAGAGGATAGCCGTCTGGTCGCCAAGCTGTTGTCATGGGCAACGCCCCGGCCAAGGGGCCGCAACAGAAGAACAAGGCTCAGAAGAAATATGTGCACTGGGACCAAGCAGGTAAGTACATGCCATTCTTTTGATGGCACCACCACGTAAATTATGCTTTCATGCGTGGCAGCATTCTTGCATATGGTGTATATGGTTAACTGAAGGAACAGTTCTTAAGTGTTGAACTTAAAATTGTTTTGATAAAGAACAATTTTTTTTTTTGGTATTCGTTTTTGATTTGAGTATCAAATCCGTTTCTTTCATTGTGACGTCATGGAACAACAATATCATGATCAAGAATGTTTTGTCGAGCATGAAGTAAAACATAAAATTATAATAGGCTACGCCGCATAATTTCACACATTTCATCTTCCTCCTTACCGTGATCGGATTCAGTTATGACTCGAATATTTCGGGATATCGGTATCTCAGGATCGCATTACCAAGAGTCATAATCAAGGGAGAGGCGACAACGATAATGAAAAATATAGGATGGGTTGTCCGGAGAGCTGAGACTTTAAGATTTGATTTGTTTTAATGCTGAAATCATTATATTGCTCGTTTCTCAGAGCTACAACACACTGGACATTCATGCAGTTCCACTGTTTACGTGTATGACAAGAAAATACGCTACAGTTCAGACTAGTTTGTTTTTATTAACATGATAAATAGGTCAGCCTTTAAATTGTCGAATCTTAAATGGCCAGTAACTCTCACTGGCCCGTTAAATGCCAGGATGAATACTAAAAGTGCAGGATTTACTTAAATTTGAAATGTTCAATAAATAAATGCGTAAAACCACGAAACAAAGAAACATTTTCTGAAGAAATGTCTGTTCCGTGATACAGCACGCTTCCCATGCTATTAGCTCATAGATGGCACTGTGTGAAGGTACTTCCCTGGTGTTCAAGGCACAATATACGGTGAAGTAACAATATTTTTGTTGTACAGACAGTTGAACAAGTTCTGAGCTATTTCACGTGTCTGTCTGTCTGTCACGTTAATCCAGTGTGAAGGAAAATTCTGATTCTGTAATAAATGGAGGTAGTTACTACTTCACCGTGCTCAACTGCAATATCGGTTATTCATGTTTTAGTAAGGGTAAACTTGCGGTTGTGATTAAAATTCACTGAAGGCTACTTAGTATGAAGATTATTGACATTTGCGAGCAGAAAGGTTTCTTTCATTAAAGATAAAATACACGTGAACATTAATTTCAAATAAACTTTACATTGGTCAGTGCAGTACTGCTACAGTTATAAGATTCGGTTACAATGAAAGTACTTGAGTTTCGGCAACGCCCTGAAGATACTCAGCTGCAATGCCGACCGGAACATCGGCTATCCTGACTGAGGTTTATCGTGAGCTTCCTCAGTCCCTGCACAAAGTGTCCTGATAATACATCTACGAGACCACGACCGCATCCTTCTAAATCCCTTCTCATTCAATTGTTCTTTTCACTGGCTCTGCAGCCCCCTTGGGCCCGGACCTCTGATTTTTAAGTTTCATGATTATTTTACTGACGGTAGGACTCCTTAGAAGAGTGATCAGCACATCACAAGGCCGCTACCTAAACACAGGACGACACAAACACAGAACAAACGCATACGCATACCAAACATCCATGCCCTGAGTGGGATTCGAACCAACGATCCCGGCTTCCGAGCGAGCGAAGACAGTACATGCCTTAGACCGCTGGGCTACCGTGACCGGCCCTTCCCAATCACTATTCCCAAATATTCCTTTCATAGAAACTACAATCTGGATATTGGCAGCGACTTAAAGTAAGCCGCAAGATTATGTTACACCTTATGACAGATGAATAAGCCCTATTAATTAATTTTAAAGCTTCTTAAGTTTTTCTTTGACGTATATTTTATACAGCGTGTGCAAGTATATATTACATATGACTGTTAAGTTTACCCGCAAATTATTCGCGATCTGTGTCCTCTAATTTGTTATAAATTAAATTTATTGCAGCAAAAGGACCAGCGTCTAATGTATCACTGTATACAATCGGCAGTGTTGGTCTGAACTGCCAGACGTTTTGAGAGCCTTATCCATAAACTATATAAAGAAATTTCGCACATTCCACACTCGTAACAAGGACCTACCATCTCCTTGTTCGCATTGCTGGGTGTATCCCTTGCTGCCTTCAAATAGAAGCACAGACTGTCCAAAAATGTAAAGATTACAAGACAGAAGCGCCGCAACTCAACGCAATCTTTCCTGTCTGAAAGGTCTTGCGTGCATACGTACGGGCATACACGTATATACGTGTGCTCGTGCATGTTTGCCCTTTGTGGGGAATAAAGTGCAATCACGAAAGAAAAATGCCCGCACGAAAAAAAAATTGTTCCAAGCATTAAAAAATCATATTTACGAAAACAATATTTCATTTACAGCTCATTTATATTTTGTACCTTAACCTAATGGTATTCTGCCTCTGTCAAGGCGACATTTTGATGGTGGACGACAAAGGACTCAATATGCATAAGGTCAAATTTTCTTAACCTGTGAAGCGTCTGTTTACATAATTATAATTTTGCCTGTAGTTTCGTACGGGTGTGAATCTGGGTTGCCATGTTTGACATCGCTTTCTTTTTTCAGAAATTCACAGCACGGAACAATAAATAGAAACGCGTTATAATTTATGTATATTTTTCTAAAAACGTACCAGGGCCTGTTATAACAACGCGATAGAGAGCATTGGGAACTGACTTGGCAACGTAACTACGATTCTTAGCGTGTGTTCATAGGAAATCACGTTCTACGTTCCGAGTGAATATGCAGACCTATAAACGATATTAGGGAATGCAACTAGTTCAACATCAACATGCGTTTCGTATGATTTTTATATTCTTACATATAAATTTTAACTGATATGTTTGATACTGTGTGGGATTGTCTCATTTAAATCAATTTCATTTTGTACAAACTTTATGCTTTTCGACATTATCCGTCGTCACAAAGTTTTAGGTCCTATTAACTTCATTTTGAATGTAGTAATGATACAGTAAGTGTAGGAGCCGGGATAGCGCAGTCGGTTAGAGCCTGTCTACGGGCTGGAAGACCGAGGGGTCGGAAATCGAGTCCCGGTAGGGTCAAGAATTTTCTATTCTCCACGTCGTCCAGACCGGCTCTGGGGTCCACCAAACCTCCTGTCCAATGGGTACCGGGTGCTCTATCCTCGAGGGTGAAGCTGACCACTTACTTCAAGCTAGTGCCGATGTCAAGATAACGTGGAGCTATACATCCACTCTCCCATACACCTTCATGGTGCAGTGCTTAATTAGTTAAGCACAGGGACAACTTTACCTTTAGAGTAAGCGCAGCGTCCCCGGGCGTGAAGCTTACCACTCAGCTCCACCTAGTGTCCAGCTTACGCATGCTAGGAACTGTACCTCGTGGCTTGGCACAGGGACAACTTTACCTTTGTAATTAACTAATTAGTTATAGCGGGTGCTTTCTCAATAGATAGTTCTACCATGACGCTATGAAGCATGTATTGCTTCGTTTGAAAATATTAGTGTTGGTCTGTATGGTCGCTGTTATATAATTAACACTTGGGTTAAACGTGCATGTTAAAATTAAATCGGAGACCTCTATATTCTCCATTAGCTCATCCCTATGTCTCGTTGTAGCAAAATAATTGGTGAAACTCTATTCTTTATAACGCCGGTCACGGTATTCGAGCGGTCTAAGGTATGTGCTGTCTTCGCTCGCTCAGAAGCCGGGATCGTGGGTTCGAATCCCACACAAGGCATGGATGTTTGGTGTGTATATGTGTTGTCCTGTGTTTAGGTAGAGGCCTTGCGACGAGCTGGTCACTCGCCCAAGGACTCCTACCGTCTGTAAAATGACCATGAAACTGAAAATCAGAGACCAAGGCCCAAGGGGGCTGTAGAGCTAGTGAAATAAAAAATGTCCTTTATAACATCACAAGATTTAACCACATGTTTAACCATAATGGAATCACATTCTCAGGCAGGATACGA
This sequence comes from Cryptotermes secundus, assembly GCF_002891405.2. Lineage (NCBI taxonomy): Eukaryota > Metazoa > Arthropoda > Insecta > Blattodea > Kalotermitidae > Cryptotermes > Cryptotermes secundus. Next base: position 92,945 of record NW_019739609.1, read on the forward strand.
ACATGTGGTCTGCCATAAAGGAGACTTCAGACCAGGAGACTTGTAGCAACATAGAGCTGTTCTTTTAAGGCGCGTCCACATTACTCGTGCTCGTGCTCGTCGGGATGGCCTTCCATCGTTTTGCTCAGTTCCCTCAGAAAATTCGATAATTTGAAAAGGTAAAGGATATCGAATATGAATAATAATATACATACTTGTACAGTCATGTGTAACATACATTGTCAAGGCCGTCAAGGCCACGCCATAGCTCAAGCTGTTAGTCACTGGCTTCTCACCGTGGCAGCCCGGATTCGATCCAGAGTCTGATCAAGTGGGATTTGTGGTGGGCAAAGTGGCGCTGGGGCGGGTTTTCTCCGAGTACTTCGGTTTCCCCTGCCAATCTTCATTCCACCAAATTATCCATCATCATAATCACCCGGGGCAGACTACAATAGGCCAATCAGTGGCCGCCGTTCCGAGTGGACCCAGTTGGACTCCCTCCCGTAAGCAAATTTAAAAAAAATATTGTCACGTGTTCGGTAGGTCACGCGACAAATAACTTCACGCCGTATTGAATATAGCGAATTTATTGAACACTCGCCCTCGCACTCATACAATTCACAGTTACACAATTACTGCCATCTGCAGTATCACAATTACACCCACTGCTCTCGGCGACTTCACGATCCGCACTGTGTCACTCCTGATCACATACTGCTCAGCCAGCTTTTTATACCGTTCCCTGTTGCCTCGTGTTACAGTGGTGTCCTATGTTACGTCACCGCGGAAGGGGGCGGAGTGTTGACTGGCCTGTTACAGTAGCAGCGGCAGCGCTCCGAAGCTGTTACGTCACCGCTGGCTGGGGAGGGGGTGTCCTGCATAGAGCATATACCTCACAATATATATACATTGTCACGTGTAGTAGGGTATGCGTGAAGAAAATAACGGATAGTTCGATTTATTATCTCTTCGGTTACAAATTCTTTACAAGTTCTCTTAATCACACATAACTACAGCGTTGTCGCTGATGTACACAACTTCCAGTTCAAAGTTGCACACGCACTAGGATTGTCCGTCTTCATTAGTCGTCTCCTAGCAACGGATCTCTGCACAGGAAGTACCGCTTCAAATCACAATGATGTCTTGCCATTTATTTTTTCAATCACCATGGAACCTCGGAACTCTGTTACACCTCAGGGGGAGGGGGTGAGAAAATATGATTACTTTAGTCTGTCGCTACCCTTTTTAGCTAAAATCTTCGATGCACTCGGCTGCCGTCTGCTGTCTTGGTTATGGTCGCTCGGGATCGGTCGTGGACGGGATGGTTATGAAGGGGTGAATCAAAACTCCCTGCGTACATCCTATCCTATGTACACTGGTCTATTTACATTGATATTTACATTAAAAAGGGCCGCCTTTGGCCTGTTTACATAACAGCTTCTCGCTACTCTCTTTCTAATTTCCCTCTGGGGGTGGGGAGTACCGTGAGACTGTTGCTTCCCTTCATTGCCTGTCACTCTCTACACCATTGCTACCCTATTCTACCCTGGCGCTTGCTGGGGTACACTGGAGACTGTACTTTGAGATCATACAACAACACTTTTATCTACTCTATTGTTTAACAGCATGGCTAATATGAGCAAAGAGACTTACTTGCAATAGAAATGCAGATAAATGTCGCCATCCACCATCTCGTGGCACACATATCGAATAGGGCCTCCGGCTGACAACTGGTTATTACGTTTTAGATGTGATCCCTAAGTCTCCTAAATTCAGTAATTTATATCTTTAACTTGCTGAATCGGCTGTTGACGAAAGAGGGAGGTTAACTCCTCCTTTCGTCCTAAATTTCGGGGTGGAAGGTTTCCATTGGCTACCCCTACGGTTGTGGGTGGGCCCGGGGTACTTTATCGCTGCGTATTTGATAATATTATAATACTCCAGTGGCCCCATTAGCAGAGCTTCTTACTTATGTGATTACGCATAAATGCTGATCATCAACATTCTTAACCTAGTTGCCTGTCCAGGTGTTGACATACTAATGTAATGGCTGTAAAACACTTTTCGCAAGTCTCGGAACATTTAAGCAATGTCTTTCGATTTTCAGTCTCGAATTTGGGACACGAAAAACTCAACTAAAAACTCTCCTGAACTCTTAACTACACTGCACTGCACTCTGCACTAATCCAAGCTACAACGGGTCTTCGTTATATAGGCTTCACACGTGCAACATAGAAAACACAAGTGAAGTGATTCCTAGCCAGCGAGTTATTGGCACTCTGACGGTTGCCTAGTAATGAGCTATACCATTCGTCCACCGAGACACATATTACATTGTAGCACTTTGGAACGTGTTTACTGGGTCGTTGCCTAGAAACGCTCTGAGCAAATCTCTTAAATACATACATAAACCTATCTAAGTAAGAATAGAACAAAGAGACAAATCTCTTGATGTAATCTTAATTTAAACATTAAAAGTGGGGGCACGCGGTAGGGTAGTTGGTTCAGGCACTAGGCTACAAGTCGGAAGGTAGCGGGTTCCAATCCCGATTACTTCATTGGATTTTTTTAGTTGACCTAATCCTTCCAGCCGCACTATGGCCCTGGGGTCGACGCAGCCTCTAACAGAAATGGGTACCAGGAATAGTCTTAGAATGTTCTTGGGGTTAAAGGGCGGCCTGCATGTAAGGCTGACAACCTTGCCGCCATCTATGAGCCGATTGTCCTCAACGTCTCACAACCCTATGGGCCTCCACGGCCTCTTACAGAGATACCTTTACTTACTTACTTTACATTAACAGTAATAATAATTCAATTCATTTTAGAGTCTTTGCCAGTAACATTGGCACATTGCTCACAAACACTAAAATTTATGACAAAGATACAGTGGATGAACAAAAATATGGAAACACCCAACAAAAACACATTACCATGACTAATATGGTGTAGGACAACCTCTGGCTTGCAGAACTGCTTGCAGTCTCCTTTGAATGGATAAATAGAGGTCCTGTATGATTTGCAAGGGAGTCTTATACCATTCTTCCTGAAAAACATTGGCAAATTCTGTTAACCATGATGGAGGTGGATAGCGCGCACGCAGATTGCTCTCCAAAACAGACCACAAAGGCTCAATAATATTGATAGGTGGCGATTTTGGGGGCCAAGGCAGACGTGACACTTCATCTTCGTGCTCAGAAAACCAGTCCTGGACGATGTGAGCTATGTGAACACAGGCATAGTTGGCTTGGTAAATGGCATCACCATTAGGGAACAAAGTTTGCACCATGGGATGGACCTGGTCGCTCAAAATGGTCACATAGTCTTTGGCAGTGACGTGACCTTGCAAGGTAATGATGGGTCCGACAGAATACCACGATATGGCTGCCAATACCATGATCGAACCCCCACCACGCTTCATCTTGGCAGCAAACAATCTGGATCGTAAGCTTGGTATGGCGTTCTCCAGACGTAAACTCTGCCAGAAGTCGGAAACAGTGTAAAGGTGAACTCATCCGACCAAATGACCGTCTTCCATTGCTCCATAGTACAGGTTTTATGACTTCGGCACCACACTCTCCTCTCAGTGGCATTTTGATCACTGATGAGTGGCTTTGGAATTGCAGCTCGTCCAGAAATACCCTGATTGTGGAGTTTCCATCGTACTGTTTTGGTGCTGACAGGGTTTGTGAGCGTGACATTTGGTTCAGCAGTCACTTTTGCAGCTGTAGTCTTCTTATTTTTCGTCACAATCCTACGCAATGTTCGTCTGTCTCGATCACTCAACACACATTTCCGTCCACGCTGGTGTTTATCGGATGCGGTTTTTCCAGTCCTCCTGTATGCGGTCATAATCTTGGATACTGTGCCTCGCGAAACACCAAAAACCTCGGCTACCTTGGTTACGGAAGCACCCACCATACGGGCCCCAACTATTTACCTACGTTCGAATTCTGTTAACTCTGACATGATGCACTAAAATCTGCACAGAACACTGTCTCGACAACAAATGAAGCTTGCAATGTATTGCGGAGGTTGCACAGGTAGTGGTGTTGGGCAGATACGACAGCATTACCTACAAACGTCGCTAAAATAAACACTTCAATTCAGATATGCATTTCACGAGGTGTTTCCATATTTTTGTCCATCCCCTGTAAAATGAAAAGGATAATTTAACCAAAATTATGCAAAGAAAATGTTTCCTCCCGTGAAATGTTGCCCAAATGGAGAACGTCAGGAAATTGGCATGTACCATTAGCAGCATTTGCACGTCTGGCTGAATGGCTGAATCTTACTCTGTTGCTTACTGTCAAATAGAGAAGTCTACAATCAAAATATCGAGTACACGAAGGCTAACAGAGTCTATGATAGGAGGACGGTCTAATTTCCCTTTAAAACACTATAAAGAAATAGACCATCAAGATTCTGTGGTTTGGAATAAGTTTCTCTAAATTTTAAAAACTCTAAAACCAAATGATATTTGCTAGAGAAACCAAATTTATCAATTCGACTGTAACATACACTTATAATTTTTTTTGCATGTTATAAAGTTTGTTAGAATATGCCAATATGAGTTTATTCCAGGCGACCAACGGATACTCAAGCTTTACTCTAACTAAAACAACGTATAAAATCTTAAGGCTACCCATGAAAGAAAATGTATTATGAAACTGATGAGCCCTAGAAGCTTTAGTGTGGTAGAGTATAACTTCGTAACTCAGTTACTTCTTGCATACTGAGCAGGGACCATGCGGCCGATTCTACTGGTATAACCAGGATACAATTCTTTCATGGTTTAAAAAGTTACAGAAATACGTGGAACATTCTTACAAAAATTAAATGATGAATTCTGCATAACTTGATAACAGATAGTTTGTGTAGGAGTTTATATTTAATTGCCAGTATGATGTGATGAAGTGCGTATTACAAGAGCGTTTAATGAAGCCCTCAGAAACATTCTTGTAGTCGCTCTTTTCAACATAGCAGTAATTGGAACATAGCAGGAGAGGCAGTGGGCGGAGAGAGAGAGGGTCTGTCATCAGGGCGTCTTCCTCCACTTCCTCCGCCTGTACACGGACTTCCGCAGTTAAAACAACCGATTACCTGAAGCTGTAAAACAGATCGCTAGTTCATGTAATATTTTTAAGAATAATGCAGGAGAGGTCGGAAGTAGCCAGACACAAAATATTATAAAATATCATTTGCGTATCTTGAATAGTCTTGCAGCCAACACGTTTGTTGTTACACATCCAGCAATGGAAGTACAGATTTCTGGATTTTATCATTATCTGAACATGCCACAAATATCTTTTGAGCGATTAGCACTCTTGTTTAGTGTTTGGAAATGCGGCCCGCAGACCTGCTTTCCTCAAGAAGTTCTCTATTGATTTCCACCACATCCCTTTAAGCAAAACGCTTGAATAATACGTTAAAGTAGGTGACAGCCATTTCATTTCGCATCACACCAAATTCTTCATGCACATTCATCCTGCTCTTAAACACTGCGGTAGCGTAGTTGGTTCAGGTACTATGCTGCAAGCCAGAAGGTCGCGGGTTCGAGTCCCGTTGAGGTGGATTCTTTCAATTTACGTAATCCTTCCAGTCGCACTATGACCCTGGGGTCAACTCAGCCTCTAACAGAAATGAGTACCAGGAATCTTCCTGCGGGGGTAAATGGCGGCCGGCGCCTATGGCTGACAACCTTACCGCCGTCTGAGAGCCGATTGTCTAGACAGTGTTGCGCAACCTTCATCTACTCGCGGCACACCATGAAGTGTCCGTGACTCAACACGGCACACCGAAATGTTATTCCCCTCAAAAACGCATGAAATCAGACAATTAATATAAATACGTAACGTGGTCAACTTATTACTATAATATTATTATATTGTTATTTTATTATCATTAAACAGAAATCGACTCGTTCGTTTATTATCAATTAATGAAATTTAATTCACTGTAGAGTGTAGACAATACACTTCTATTACTATTAAAGTAAATACAGTAATTCTACTCATAGCCTCAATGTGATACTTGCGCCTGCGTAGCTGCACACAGGCGACTGATCCGTGGTGGAATCGTTGACAACGCGAGTCTCATTTCTTCATCGATGGATTTGAGCCGCTCCCTCTTTAATGCCTTAATTTCAGTTAACGCCGAGAATCCCAGTTCACACAAATCTGTAGTTGAAAATGGCAATAACACATTAACTGCCATCTCGGAGATAGCCGGGTATTCACTCCTTATTGCCAACCAAAACGTATCCAAAGGAACTTCGAGAAGTTTTAGTTTCAATGTTCTGTCTGCTTTTAAATCTGCGAGTTCCTCTTGTATATTAATCGGAAGATGTTCTGAATTCGCAACGAATGGATCACGAACCCAGTCGAAATCTTGTACACTGTCTCCAAAATACTTATTGAATTTCTGCAGCAGCATTTCTAATTGTCGTTTAATTGTGTCCATCACCATTTTATTGCCTTCAGCAAGTGGCCATACAGTCGGGGACATCTCAAACGACCCATCTGTAATTCTCTGTATCCATAATTCAGCTTATTTCCAGATCCTTGTACCTTATCCATAGTAGTTAGTTTATTTTCGTTCCTACCTTGCATCTTTCTGTTCAGCTCTTTCAAGTGTACGAAAATATCGGAAAGATATGCCAACCCTCATACCCATTCATCATCTGCAAATAAATCCGCGTACTCATGCCCCTCAACAGTCAAAAATGCACGTACCTCCTCATTAAGTTCAAATATATTCGCGTTAACACTTTTCCTCGTGATAACCACTGTACTTCTGTATGTAGTAGGAGTGTAATGTGTTCTGATTCCATTTCCTGACACAAAATGGAAAAAAAAAGCCGCGAATTTAGGGGCCGCGATTTGAATAATTTGAATAAGCCAAGCAAGAAACGAGCATGAAGCAGGCTACCCGCTGCTTACTGCCTGGTTCTTGTTGGTTTCTTGCTTGGCTTACTCTTCAACCCTCAAGACGGAAGTGATTTCTTCCTCCGAATCGTCAATTGACTTCAACGGTCTATGCAGCGTTATATACTAAAGATAAGCTTTATAACCGCCACTTTGAGGACCTCCAGTCGTTCTACTACTGTCTACTTACAAATTTATCTTCATATGCACTGATAATCGTACAACAAAACCTTCTTGTTACAAGAACCTGAAGGGGCGGAACTTCACCATTGCACGTGATTTGCTGGCTGACAGGGAATGCTTACTCCCAGCTAACATAACCTAAATCAGGTTTCCTCAGGCGATAAGATTAATCTTCGGCTTGAGCGTTCGCTTGTGGAGGTCGGAGCGGCCCACATTGATGCGATTGATGTCTCTTCAATATTGAGGAGCGAACATACTGTCCATGGTTTGCACCTTAATCCTCGAGGCAAGGACAAGCTGACGCGACTCATTGCAGAGAGCATTAAAGGCAGACACATTCCAGTTGTCATGGGTGTTCAGAATCATTTTTAGGATAAAGAGTGCAAGTAAAGTTTATCAAGTAAAAGAAATTGCAAAAGAAACTAATCTTTCAGACAATAATGTAAGTGAACCAATAGAAATCGGAAAAGGTAATTGCAGTCTACTAAATTCAGTGAATAATAAAGTACTAAGAATATTCCATCAGAATATAAGAGGATTGAGAAACAAAACAAATGAACTAATAAGCTCCATGAATTCAAATCTTCCACACATACTGTGCCTTACTGAACATCACATGAAACAGCTGGAATTAGAACATCTTCACTTAGAAAATTATAATTTAGGTGCTAGATACTGTAGGAAAACACTGGAGAAAGGAGGAGTGAGTATTTTTGTACATGAAAACCTAAAATTTACTAAAATAAATTTAGAAGATTATTGCAAAGACCAGGATCTGGAAGCATGTGCTCTAAAGTTAGACTCTCCTTTTTCTAATATTTGTATACTGACTTTATATAGAGCCCCATCTGGAAACTTCGATCACTTTATAAATAGATTAGAAACCATCCTAAATGTACTGCATAGTTCAAAAGTTGAATTTATAATTTGTGGTGATATAAATATAAACTATCTCATCGACAGTAATAGGAAACTAAATTTAGACTCTTTGTTATCATCTTACAATCTCTCCAGTACTGTTAACTTTCCCACAAGAGTTCAAAATAATTCTAGTTCAGCGATAGATAATATATTCATTGATAACTCAAAATTAAGAGACTATACTGTAGGACCCTTTATAAATGGCTTATCCGATCATGATGCTCAACTCATAGAAATAAATAATATTGACCTTCAGCCCAGTAATCAACAATATCAAACAGTAAGGAAAATCAACAAGCATACGATGGCAGATTTTGTCACAAAATTAAGTAATGAATCATGGGACAATGTATTTGACAGCAATAATATTGATTCTAAATTTAATTGCTTTCTGAACACATACTTGAGGATCTTTTATTCAAGCTTTCCCTTAAAAATAGTCAAAAATGAAAATAAAAACAAATCCACCTGGATAACAATTGGAATAAAAACTTCATGTAAACACAAAAGACAACTATATTTGGCCAGTAGGGACAGTAATGATCCAAGACTAAAAAGTCACTACAAAATGTACTGTAAAATTTTGTCAAAAGTCATTAAAGAAGCCAAACAGAATAACTATAACAGCCAAATTCTAAAATCAAACAATAAAATTAAAACCACCTGGGATATTGTGAAAGTTGAATCAGGAAAGAAATCTGTTAATGAAGACGTACAAAGTTTGAATATTGAAGGGAAGTCCACTAACAATCCACAAGCTATCGCAAGTGCATTTAATGAATATTTCCTTTCATTAGCTGAGAAAACATATACCAATAATAATAATAATAATAATAATAATAATAATAATAATAATAATAATAATCCAATATACTATCTGTCTCGTGCCTTTAACAATTCATTTCCAAATATCAATCTCAAATTCTCAACAAGGAAGGAAATTGAAAACATTATTAAATCCCTTAAGCCCAAAAATTCACATGGATATGATGAAATCTCTACCAAATTACTTAAAGCAAGCTCTGTTTACATCAGTTCACCCTTGAATCATCTATGTAATAAATCTTTATCATCAGGTACTTTTCCTCAACGCTTAAAATACGCTGTAATGAAACCACTTTTTAAAAAAGGAGAGAGAAAATGCATCTCTAATTACAGACCAATATCCATATTGACTTCATTCTCAAAAGTCTTTGAAAAAGTTATGTATAATAGACTACTTGAACACTTAAATTCTAACAACATATTAGTCAAAGAGCAATTTGGATTTAGGAAAGACCTAACAACAGAAAAAGCAACCTATGAACTAACTAACGATATTTTAAGTGCTCTCAATGACAGATTAATTGTGGGAGGGATTTTCTGTGATCTAGCAAAAGCTTTCGATTGTGTTAATCATGATATCTTACTATCGAAATTAAATTTCTATGGAATAACTGGCAAAGCTAATGAATGGATCAAATCATACCTCAAAAACAGGTATCAAAGAGTTGAAATAAATAATAAAAACTCCAGTCATAATGCATTTTCAAACTGGGGAATTATAAAGCACGGTGTTCCACAAGGATCAATTTTAGGTCCCTTACTTTTTCTTCTCTACATAAATGATCTATCTAAAACCATCAACAATAAATCTAAACCAATTCTATATGCAGATGACACTAGTATAATATTTAAGAACTCTAAATTTGAAAACTTTAAAAATGACATAAATATTGTATTTGAAGCCTTAAACAGATGGTTCGAAGCCAATTTACTCTCATTAAATTTTGATAAAACCCATTACATATCATTCACAACTAAAAACAACCACCAAATTGATCTGGACATCAGTTATGCCAACAAATTAATCTGTAAAGTACTTGATACAAAATTCCTTGGAATACATGTAGACAGTACACTGTCTTGGAAAATACATATTGAACAAATTATACCTAAATTAAATGCAGCTTGCTATGCGATGAGATCAATTAAGCCTTTTATGTCACAGGAAACATTGAAGATGGTTTACCATGCCTACTTTCATTCTATTATGAACTATGGATTAATATTTTGGGGGAACTCTTCACATAGTGTAATAATTTTTAAAATACAAAAGAATATAATTAGAATCATTACAGGATGTAGAAGTAGAGATTCATGTAGAGAATTATTTAAGAAATTAAAAATTCTACCTCTTCAATCGCAATACATATTATCGCTTCTCTTATTTGTTGTTTACAACAAAGATAAATTCAAATTAAATTCTGATGTCTATAACATGAATACTAGACAAAAATATAACTTCCACCTACCCTCATCAACTTTATCAGTATATCAAAAAGGAGTCTACTTTACTGGCATAAAAGTGTTCAACAATCTGCCACAAAGTATTAAAAACTTGGGCAATGATACTAAAAAGTTTAAATCAGAGTTAAAGAATTATCTACATGCTCATTCCTTCTACTCTTTAGATGAATACTTCAATGTAAATAGAGAATGATGTAAAATTAAGTTATATTAATTTTTAAGCTAAAATTGCCTGTACTTATGTATGTAACCTTTTCACTTGTTCTGTATCCAAAGGTACTAACCTGCTTAGGATTTATAGAATGTAAATAAATTCAATTCAATTCAATTCAATAACGCTTGTGACTTGTATTCATGAGGTGCCCACTTCGAAGTTCAGCGTGCACACCGAACATTCCGAGACATTTCGATGGTTTTCTCACTTACTCCCAGTGAAATTCCTGGGTAGTGCCTAAAATTAGCCGACGGCCGTTTCCTTCCACATCCTTTCCAGTTCATAGTCATTCTCATCCAGTCATTCGGTGCCGTGTAGTCTGAATTACTGACAGATCCGTTAAACAAACTGTGCAGCAGTATATGGCTCAAGTCAGGAACCACAAACTCGTACTGACTAGACACCGAACAATATTACAAGGGTGCACAGTTATCTGAGGAGCCAGAATAGCGTAGACGGCACAGCAACTGGCTACGGGCTGGACGACCGAGGGGTCGGAGTTCGAGTCCCTGTAAGGTCAAGAGTTTTCTCTTCTGCACGTCGTCCAGACCGGCTGTGGCACCCACCCAACATCCTATCCAAAGTTTACCGGGGGTAATTCGGCCGAGGCGTGAAGCTGACCACTCACCGCCAATTAGTGCCGAAATCAAGAAAATGTGGATGTATACATCCACTACCCCATACGCTTTCATGGGGGTAGTGCTTAATTCGTTAAACACAAGGACAACTTTAACTTATTTTACACGATATCTTCCTCTTAAAGCATTTGTTGCTCTCTTTGACATTCTTCATTCGCCTTTCTGTGCATGTGCTCTTGGCTGACGGCGGGCTTGTCGGGAGTCTTCCTGCGCAGACGAATTCCAGAAGCTTGGGACGGAACAGACACTTGCGAGCGGAAATCATAGCGCTAGGCATTATTGCGGACTCCGTTCCGATCTTTTCAGCTTTCCGGCTTCTCTGCTAAACTATCGTCGTTTATTATTAGGAAATGCTACATTCGTTTAATTCTATATTCTGAGGATCAGAAGTTGTGCCTAATGAAGACAGGTTTCCGCCTGATTCAGGTTCCGGTTTGCACTGAGCAATGTACGCATCATGTATTCGTAACAATCTTTCAGCTATTCTTCTGTGTATTACTTGTATTTTACTCATTCATTCATTCACGAATGCCTCTAAAGTCCCTTTGTAGGGCCGTAGTCTCTTCGTCAATTTCGTAATGTTTTTTACACAGACTGTAGAACTCCTCGGATGAGTGATCAGCCCGTAGCAAGGCAGCTACGTACACACAGGAGAACACAAACATGAAATAAACGTACACACAGACATCTATGCCTTGAGTTGGGTTCTAACCCACGATCCTAGCCCTCAGCGAGCGAAGAGAGTTCGTACCTTACAGTGCTGGGCGTAATATTGTGCTGTGAAGAAGAATAGTAGTGCAGATCTGAACATGAATTGCAAGTGTTTTCTGTATTTCCAGCGGTGTAGCGGTTTGTCTGCATGCTCCGAATGTTAATCATATTGCTCGACATCGGGACAATAACGGACAGAAGTTACGTCCTTATAATTACTGAAATCCACAGTAAGACTGTTGAGCTCTTCTCACTCGACGGAAGTGCGACTTTTAACGCTAATTAACTGCATGGGACACAATCTCATTTAGAAGCGAATAGTTGCTCAGGTAATCAAGCAAGTCGCCGCCTCTTATGGAACCAGAAGGCTCGTTACTGTGTTCACAGGAGCTCAGCACTTTCCGTATTCCGAGTCACAGGAATGCAGTCCATATTGCTACACCTTCTTTGTCTATCATTCAAGCTAATGTTATACTTCCATCTGTTACTGTTTCTCCGTATTGGGCTGTATCCTTCAGGTTTTGAGACTAGTTTTGTATGCATTTGTTTCTCTCATGGTTACTACACGTATGTGCCTCGTTCTGCTAATGTTCCTCAATTTGCTCGCCGTAATGATATCACTAAAAATCGCGACTTTTGTCTATCGTGGCCGATCACAGAGGACTCGCGGTCTAATGTATAAACTGTTTTCGCTCGCTGAGGGCTGGGATCGTGGGTTCGAATCCCACTCAAATCATGGATGTCTGTGTGTACGTTTATTCCGTATTTGTATTGTCCTGTGTGTAGGTAGCGGCCTTGTGACGTGCTGGTCACTCGTCCAAGGAGTCCTACCAACTGTGTAAAAAAGATTACGAAAACATAGAAGAGGCCAGGGCCCAAAAGAGGGTTGTACATCCATTGATGAATGAATGAATCAATGAATGAATGAATGAAAGATGAATGAATGGTGTGTCGTTGCTTCTTCCCGCCTACGTCCACACATTCTCCTCTACGTCCGCTTCAAACATGCAAAATTGTGTTCTTTCCTCAGGGTGAGAAACCCAATGTGACACATAAAATGTGACGGCAAGATTAGTAACAATGACATATTGTTCAATTGCCGGAATAGTAAGCAACCGTTATTGAAATATGCGGTAAGTTTGTTCATTTTCTCGCAGATATGTTGTTTGCTTCTTGAAGTGCAATCTTGTGAAGTACAGCAGTTCTTATACTGTACAAATACATATTCTGCTCTGGCAACCACAATTATCCATGCAGACGCAAAACCGTGCATTAGCAACTTCAGTAATTGAAACAACGTTGACAACATGAGCGAGACAAATTCTCATGAGTAGCTAAACATTTTTTACTCGGCAACGTAGTTGGTTGAGGCACTATCCTACAAGCCGGAAGATCGCGGGTGCGATTCCCGATGTAGTCATTGCACTTTTCAATTGATCTAATTCTCTCGGCCGCTCTATGGCCCTGGGGTCGGCTCAGTTTCTAACAGAAATGAGTACCAGAAATCTTCCTGGGGGTAGAGAGTGGCCGGCGCGTAAGGCTGACAACCTCACCGCCATCTGTGAGCCGATTGTCTAGAAGATATGGGAGCCTGGACGTCTCATAACCCTATGGGCCTTCACGGCCTGTTACAGAAATAGCTTTACCTTTTTACTACACACTTTAGATACGGATGGTCTAATCACTGCCCAACCGTAGCACCTTATCCCGAGCCAGGGCTCGATGCGATGCTTTACTCCCATCTATATCTTGTTCTCCACAATGTTTGTTTTTCTTCAGAATTTCCCCCGCCAAACTCTTTTATATCTGTTTGTTTTCTTAATAAATGTTGCGTAACCGGCAAATCTTAACACTCTTTATTTAATAAAAGTATATCGCCGTGAAGAAACCTGCCGAAGAGGCTTGTAAAGAAATGGAATTCATGGGCTGCTGACGCGTATCCCATGCATGTTCAGTCCTGCAGTGAGTCTCTCCGATTGTTCAGACATTTCAGCCGTGTCGATGAGATTTCGCTGTATTGTACTGAGCACCAGGCAGACGCTAGGCGTCGGCACGAGGGCAGCACCACATAACACTTAGCAGATCCCGAAATAAACGCCGCGTTTGGCATCTAATGTAGTGCCAGCAGCCCGAGGCAGAACTTCCACTGCTATCAGGACCTTTATTGCTTAGCCAACTCCAAGACTGAGTTCAGGAATTGCAGATATCAGTAATTTGTTTGCTCATAGGTGTTCAGTGACATTGCTTTTAGCTTGAATATTTCAAGGAATCCGTCCTCATGATATATGGGCAAAAAAAAAAAGCAAGTCATTGGTTTAGAAACACGATAAATAGAGATTACTCGATGTAATGTAGTTTCCTCTGCCAGGAAACTGAAGGGCAGGCCAGTGCTGGGGCGAGGTCTGGGATAGTCGCGGCTTCCTTCTCTGTCAGATTGCGCAGTTTGCCAGCAAAATGTGGAGGTTTGCTATGTCAAAGTAAAGTAAAGGTATCCCTGTAGCAGGGAGTGAAGGCCCATAGGTTTTTGAGACGTTGAGGCTCCCACATTTTCTAGACAATCGGCTCAAAGATGGCGGTAAGGTTGTCAGCCTTACGCGCCGGCCGCCCTTTACCCCATAGGAAAATTATTTAATTAATTCCTGGTACTCATTTCTGTTAGAGGCTGAGTAGACCACAGGGCCATAGTGCGGCTGGAAGGATTAGGTAAATTGAAAAAATCCAATGGCCTCATCGGTACTTGAACCCGCGACATTCCGGCTTGTAGCGTAGCCCCGGTTTGCTATGTACGAATATTTTATCTTACATTTCACAGCATTACGACGATATTTTATAATGTGTGGGGTCCATTATAAATATTTAGAATAATTTCTTAATGATACCTTTCTGCCAACTTGACACCCAATTTACATGCAGTTTAAACGTAAATTTATTATGTAAGATTTGAGGTTTTCACGGCGGTTTCTATGAAGATGTGGTGTTAACACCACATCTTCATGGTGTCACATCCCAGAAGACTATTTTCTTCGTAAATTTATTATTTTTCTCAAAAATGGCTTATCGTATGTAATTCACATAAAATGCAAATAGCTTATATTTAATATATTTCACTTTCATCCGAAATATCGTTTTAAAGAATCTCTTTGAAATATCGAGTTTTGAAGTTACTGTCGCAAAGGAATGTGAATCGACTATTCGTTTTTTATATAACGGACTAATAGGCAAAACACTTGGACGTTAAGCACCCAAAATGTTTTATTACGTGACTAAATCAAGTAAGTTGGCAAGGGCGCACTTCCTTCAATGTGACGCTGTTGTATCCCGCACAAGATGGTGGTGGGCTCGAAACAACAACCGTGATTGCCAGCAAATCATACAGAGCATTTTTAAGAATTAAGACCCACGTATCATGTTGATTAATTATCAGATACGTGGAGTATTAATTTTACTTTTGTTCTCTAGAACTCTGCTATTAGTGCGAAGTATGTTGTCACGATTTATGGGCGCGAGTGATAACGGGGTTTCCGATGTGATGATTAGTTTTATTGATCACTCCTTGTAGAATCACTCGCAATCACTGTTTTTAAGGATTGCATCCTGTTGCGTATATACAATGAACATATAAAATCTTGACCGTCAACGCAACAATACTTTATTATTTATTTATATAGCACGCACTACATGTATCGACTTCAAACGGGTCATCTGCAGGGGCTGCAAGTTTCCCACAGCCATTACCGAACTGAAACGCGAACATTCACATTTTTATAAATTGTTTGCACAAGTTAGTTTCTATTCCATTCACAAAGTAGACGTATTGGGGAAAGGAGGTAAGCTCCATCATTCTTGACCTTAGCACGACATGGAAGTGAGTGGTCAGCTTCACACCTCAGTGAAGGGACCCCGATATCCGTTGGATAGGAGGCTGGGTAGGCCCCAGAGCCTGTCTGAACCATGTGGAGAAGATAAAACCTCCTTTTCACTGCCGGGGATAGGATCTCAGCCGTCCAGGTCGTAGTCCGTCGCTATACCGACTGAGACATCCAGGCTTTAAACAGATTTAAACCTCTTTTAATCGTGGTAACCTTAAACTACGTGGTAATAAACTTGCGGGTTTCTTGACGAGTCGAGAGTCTCTTAGCTCTGTCTTGTGTGGTCCCTTTGTTTATGGGCGCTGATAGAATTGGCTCAGGTTTGGTATGAGCAATCTTGAGGAGTCTGATTTTGTGAAAAGGGGACTGAATACTTAAGTTTGTGACTAATTGCACCTAAAATATGCCTCTAGTCCCTATCCTAAATATGAATTAGTACTTCACAGTATCACTTGCTCCTGGTTTATGTTGACGCATCACGGGATCTGGCAACAGACGAGCGGGAATCGGCGTACGTTTCCTTAAGAAGTCATCGAGGTTGTCTGTGTCTAATTTCAGGCCTGCCGAAACAAACATGCGTTCTACATACACCAGGCCTCTCTGAACATGTATGCAATAAGAATGCTTCTGTAATGATGTGAGAGCTGCAAATTATGTATGATTTAAAAGGTGCTTATGGCGGTGGTTTTGAAGTGTCCTAGTGGCCTATCTTCTAGGATATAACTCTCTGTAGTCCGTTGAAAGTTGCTTTCTACTTCATGCTTCATGTTTTGCGTGGCTTACTGTAACCCTGAAGATGAGGCGACATCTTTCTCTGAAACGTCGATGGATTTTCGACGGCCTACGCTGCGTAATGTCCCAGAAGATAGAATTATTCACAGAGAATCTTGTCCTTCCAGAAGATTGGTATCATTGACCTGTACTAAATATATAAAATGCTACATGTTACAAACGTATCGACTCAGAGCGACTCACGCTACATATCGCAGTACACAGTCACGTGTTTAACATCGTATTTCACAAAATGTAAACCATTCTAAAAGGAATAAAAATAAATATTTCAGATCTTAATTACGCTATATTTTTTAAAAATATAAATATTTATTGAAGAGCAGTAATTGAGAAAAATGAGGCAGTTCGACTTGGCAGCCGTGTCATCTAGAAATTAATGTTAGACAGTCAGTCCTAACTTAACAATTTTTAATTTAGCACTGTTTTTCTGTAGGATATGATTCTGCTTAAAACTGAATTGCTTACGTATATTTGAATACGTATTTAAATCATAGTGTAATTATTATATTCAGATAGGAGTAAGTCGAATAGAGAAGCCTACTATAGAAATGTATGTATACATGTGCTAATCGTTTCTTTTATACAGTAGTATCAGTGTGCTGAAAGGGGCACGCAGTAGCGTAGTTGGTTGAGACACTATGCTTGAAGCCGGAAGGTCGCGGGTTCAAATCCCGATGAGGTCATTGGATTTTTTCAGTTGACCTAACCCTTCCAGCCGCACTATGGCCCTGGGGTTCACTCAGCCTGTAACAGAAACGACTACCAGGCGTTAAATAAATAATTTTCCTGGGGAGTAAAGCGCGGCCGGCCCGTAAGGCTGACTACTTTACCGCCATCTTTGAGCCGATTATCTAGATAATGTGGGGGCCTCAACGTCTCTCAACGCTATGGGCCTTCACGGCCTGTTACAGGGATAGCTTTACTTACTTTACTTTTAAACTGAAGTGAAAAGGAGAGTTTCGTGGAATGAGGCCAAGCCCCAAATTTGGGCTGTATCACCAAAGGAAAAAAATGACTCTCCTTTTTTCTGCTGTATTTATTTCCAGTCCTGCACGTTATCGAATAACAAGTCGACGTCACGGTTAACATCGTCTCCCACAAATAACAGAAACAAACCGTCTCCATGTACTATGCTATGCTTCACATAGACACATGAGAATTTAAGAATACCGACAGAAGGAAACGCGGTATCCTGCTCCTTCTCTGTCTTTTATATGATTCCCTTTTGTCGATGTTTCGCGCTTACGAAATGAATGTAATGGAACAACCCGCTTTCAGCTCGCCCGTTTCTCTTCTACATCGCAAATACATGTGACGTCATATGGTTGCAGTGCCACCGTGGCCCCCCGGGAAACCGCACCTCGTCCCCGGATCTCCCAATACCCAGCCGAACGTTGTGACGATCCGGTGGGATCCACCACCTGATGATGGAGGCGCCCCGATCACAGGTAATCTTAGATTATTATTTACATATTTTCGTCCTTGTATTTGTTACTATCTATTTTGTTATTTGTGCTGACTCTGTAATTCGCTCCTGACTCTTAATTTAAGCATGTAAATAAATAAAGAACTGAAGTCAATTTGATCGCTATTGTTGCTGTATTGGTACTGTTGCTGCATTTAATCTGTTCGGTTATGCTTCTAAAAGGATCTTGATTTTGTTCAGATAAGCGTTGCAATTTTTAACTATTCCGTGGTTGTTCGAATCATCATCATCATCATCATCATCACACTGTCACGTGTATCAGCAACTGGAGACGAATTCGGATTGTTAATTGAATTTGTTAGATACTTACAGGCCGTAACTACAAATAATTCTTGCACTGTTGCTGCTTTACACAATTTACAATCACTCCACACTAATCTTTTCAGTCGATCTGCACTAGTCTTCACGGATTTGTAACACAGGAACTATAGCAGTCTCATTGAATTACACTCTCCAGATATTACACATAAATAAATTCTTCTAATCACACGTTAAATCTTCACAGGCCGACTTCTAGTTCTTCTTCAACTATGAAATTCCCATGGTTATCTCCTTGCTTGCTTGTTCATGTGCTTCTGCTGCTGTTACTACTCATAACTCGTAACTCGTAACGGCCCTGAACGAATTCTGTCACTTATACTACAGCGGCGGAACGGACATGGACCCACAGTAAATATTGTGACATATCACGTGATCGCCATCCAGCCAGTCTATTGGCTCGTCGGTCGGATCTACAGAAAACACAGCTTCCTCTATTGTTGCATGTCGGATTGTGATTGCAGAGTTGTTGCCTGGCAACGCGTTGATCAGATTCGTTACAACACGCATTATCATCATCATCATCATTATCTGTTGGTTATAAAATTTGTTTCTATCATTAGTGCTCCACCCCACAGGTGCTCTTATGTGTTTGCTTGTGTGTTTAGATCGTTTCATCTTAAAGCGTCCCTTTCTGACCACTGCTTATACTGTATATAATCATTTTATTTCTGTATTTGTTCTTGCGTCTTCTGTTGTTTTGTTTTATAATCTTGTCATTCCATTCTTTGTGTTGATTCCGTAATTTATGCCACTGCTGCTGAGTCAGCACGCAAATAACGAACAACTGAATAACGATAATAATCATCACCATCATCTTCACATTGGTTCACGATATGTGTATGTTAGGACATTTGTCGAGGATAAGAAACGACTCTCATTCTGTACTTCTTTTGGCTTATTTTGGACTTCACCCATCGTCCGGTATATAAAAAAGACAAAAAACCACAACGTTTCGGAGACTGGATCTGTCTCCGTCTTCAGGTGTATAGGGAAGGTTTAACCTACTCAGTTGGGCCCCTTAGAAAGAGCTAGTCTCAATCACTGGNCTCATTCTGTTTAGAGAACTGTAGGAAGTCTTCATTCTCGTCCGGGTTTGTTCTAAAATAAACTAACGACAAAGTAAAATTCCTTATTTATTATAGCAGTCTTCTAAATACACCTATAGTCACATTGATCAAAATAAAATTTACCGGAAGTGCCATAAATTACACTGAATAAATGTCGACTATTTTTATAAGTATAAACCAGATAACTCCATGGATAATAACCTTAAATGAGCATCTAATAAGTCCTGAACAAAGAATATAGGAGATGGCTGGCGTGGGGCCTGAAACTTGAGACAACTTTCCTGGCGTCGAAAGATTAAGAAATTAACAAGTGACTGTCGGTCCTCAAAAAGACGTGGAAGGCAGACGCTCCTCACGAAGAAGCAGGAGGTGCACAATAGCAGCTCTCGTGCATAGAGACGGCAGGGCTGGTACAAAGATTCGAATTCGAGACCCATTCAGCCCATGTGAGATTTGAGGGGCAGAGCCGAGCTGAGGAGAGGTTCGCCTGTGGTTTCTCATCTCTGTTCTACCTTTAGGCAAAATTACCCACTTCTCAGACTTTGACTAAGTAATAAAGTAAACAGATGAATAAAACAAGCTAATTAGCATGGTACCATATATTGAGTAAATTGATCCTTGCTACAAATATTATGTTTTTTTACATTATCCATCGTCTTGTCTTTATCTAAAACCGTCCTGTTTATTTTCAATACACAGCGTTTTGGAGACTGGATTCTGTCTCCGTCTTCAGGTAAAACCTACTCATTTCAGCCAATCTATAAAGCTAGAGTATGTTTTACCTGAAGATGGAGACACAATCCAGTCTCCGAAACGTTGTGTATTGAAAATAAACAGGACGGTTTCTAGATAAATAAAATAAAGACGATGCGTAACGTGCAAAAACATAATATTCGTACTAATGTACCATCGTCGCAGACTTTTAGAATTTAAATTGATAACTTGGCCTCGCATTTGTGTGTGTCAGGCACGGGACCTGTGGATTGAAGAGAAATGTTCTCAGATTCCATCACATCATTCAAGGGAGCAACTTAACAATGCACATCCTTGCTGGTCTGTATGACTAAAGAGAATTTTGTCGTAATTCATCTTAGACGCTGCTTTTCTGTTTTACACAAAAATTATTAAAGCGATTTATTGTATTAGAAAGTCATTCTCTCCGAATCTGTCCATTATGCCGTTTATGCAGACTGAGTTCTGTATAGTTTTGTTTCTTGCGTAAGGGTAAAGCTATCCCTGTAACAGGCCGAGAAGGCCCATAGGGTTGTGAGACGTTGAGGTTCCCACATTTTCTAGACAGTCGGCTCAAAGATGGCGGTGAGGTTGTCAGCCATACGCGCCGGCCGCCCTTTACCCCCAAGAATATTCCTGGTACTCATTTCTGTTAGAGGCTGAGTCCATCGAAGCGTGCCTGAACCAACTACACTACCGCATGCCCCAACACGTGTAGTAGCTGTGTTTTATCTACCGATTCATACGTTTAGCAATAAGGAGTCCCATAGCTCCTCATAACAGACTAATGGTTGCAGCACATTTCGTTGAATTACAGTAGTGTCAGACTTCAGATACCTTTATTACTCTCGGGTTCCTCAGTTTGTACTCAGATTATATACCCTCAAATGACAGAATGCTCGGCGAAAAAGTATTTGAATATATGTGGAAGGAAGTGGCCTTGGTATAATTTGAAATATTATCCGGGAACTTGCTTAGAGGGACTGAAGAGTACCATGAAAAAGTCAATGAGCGTGGCCGTTCTTCATGACGAGATCTGAGCCCGGGACGTGAGGAACACAAAGCAGGAGTGCTAACCAATCGGTCACGACGTTCAGTAAATCGTTTGCCTGCTGAACATTATCAATTGTCTGTGATATATTTAATTTTCACGGCTTTTCGGAAGTTGATTCTGTTTCCATCTTCATATTATCCATCACTTTTTACATTGCTGATGATTTTCAAGGACTGAATTGCGAGACTTTGAGGACGGAATAAGCTAACATGCTCAGCCCTTGAGGATGATGATCATGATGATTAATGGTGACTGCTGGGTCCGAAGCAGGGATATGTAGTACATTAGGCTAGTATGCTAACCACCAGACCAGACCAGACATTGGTGGTGTATAGCTTTATGTACTATGTCCTCACAGGGTACGTGGTGGAGCACCGCAAGGCGGGGACGCCGAACTGGATTCGTGCCACGACGGATCTGGTGCTGCAGCCGGAGCTGGAGCTGAGTGGCCTTGAGCCAGGATGGCGCTACCAGTTCCGGGTAACTGCAGAGAATGCGGCGGATCTGCTGTCGGATCCAGGGGAGCTGTCGCAGCCTCTAACTGTTGCCCGAGCATACCGTCCTGCCACAATGGCGCCGCAGTTCAGCCTCGAGCTCCGGGACACGGTGACCCTAGAAAACGAAAAGGTGAACTACGAGACGGAAAGGCGTGATCCCGAGAACGTGTGACTATTGTAATTTCCGTATCAACTTGATAAGTCCTGTAAGGTTGCTGGGAACAACATGGTGGGATTTTTGCGAGTTGGGAGTGATGAAATGTGTCGACTCATAAATAATATTGTATATTATCCAGGTCTTCCACTCATGTTCAATTTTGTCAACTACTTTATTTAATTTTATGATCGGTGGTTTTTTATTTAAGTACACTCAGAAAAAAAAAGTCGTTAGCTTCTGCACCAAGAGATCCACATTTGCTGTGAGCAGGGCTCTAGTGGCAACCGAAATCAGTTTCCTGTCTTCCAGATACCAATTGTGGTGTGTATTTTTGTGAAATTCTCTTATGTATTTAACGTAATTTATTTTTAAATGTATTATTGCGAATTCTGGTTTTCGGTTAAGAAACGGGTAACTTAAGAAGCTGGGAGAAAGAATGAAAGGAAAAAGACTACTAATTGAAAACAAATTCTGTGGAATTGACAAAGTCATTTGTGGCGTCATTCGACACTTCAAAACGCGGGTAATACGAATACAAAGTACCAATTTTTATATTCAAAATGGAAAACAACAGAACAGTATAAATCTTTTTGTGCACATTCTTGGGTAGGTCCTACGTAACCTAGACGAGTTTCATTGAAATCTTATAGAACCATTAATTGTTATCTACATAAATCCTTTGTGCTGTGTTCCTCTTTTCAGGCCCAGTTTATTGTTCACTTCCACGGGATACCAACCCCTAAAATTGCGTGGTACAAGGACAGTTTTGAGATTTTTAGCAGCAGGAGGATGCGAGTCATTGTCGAGAACGATATGAGTTCTCTTATTATCCACCAGACGGCGTTCTCGGACGAAGGAGAATACAAATGCGCGGCAACCAACCGCGCAGGCCACATTATCACCAAGGCCAAGTTACGGCTAGAAGGTACGAAGGCCCTGATTGCTGTCAATGCTTACCCGTAACTTCAGGGGAGAATAAGGAGGATTTCCGTACTAATTTAAATCATTCCTAGTTTAGCATTTAACGACACGGTTTGGATTGTACGAATGAAAAGGTAGTCAATTGTGAATTGGGCTAGGATGTGCAAGAAATCGGTCATGATCCGTTTTAAAGTAATTTTCCAGAAATGGCCTAGAAAGGCTCTTGGAAACCAAGACAATCTGCACTCAGGCTTGCATGAGTTATGGCAGAGGAACTGCGACCTACAGACGAGGGAGCAGAAGCGCTGTCTAGCGCAAAACTCTCTGTAGTTATCGGGCGATCACGGTGGCCGCGCGGTCTAAGGCATGAACTGTCTTCGCTCCCTCGAACACTGGGATCGTCGGTTCGAATCCCACTCAAGGCATGGAGTCAGACTTTATTCTGTTTGTGTTGCCCTGTGTAAGTAGCGACCTTGCGACTGGCTGATCCCCCGCCCAAGGAGTCCTACTGACTCTTAGGATTAAGAAATTGAAGTGAAACAAAGCGTTTCACGGATGCCCTATGCTCCAAGTAGGAGCAACAGGATAGAGAGAGAGAGAGAGAGGCACGAAGCTAATTTATGTTGCCTGATTTGAGACACTTTTGTTTAGTGCTGTACTGATTCAGAATGCTGGAAGTTTTAGGTAATGGAAAGAAGTGGAGCCATGCTCTCTCACATTCACGGATGATCAGTGGAAGTATACGGCCCCTGTCTTCAGTTACAGTGTTCTTCAGCGTCGTAATGCTTAAAAGCGGAAGTTCGTTGGAATATTATTAAGGATTTCAGTTCCTACCGCGAAGAATTTCCGGTTAATGATGCGTAAAGGAACAATTGTTTATTATGCGAACCCAACAAAATCAGTTAGTGCAGTCAGTGGGCTTCAATCTCAGTTCCTGAGCGTTTAAGTAAGCGGCATTCAATAGCACCATTCCGCTCTGAAGTCTACGATTTCTTATTTTTGCATCCCTTTCACTTCATTATTTGCAGATGCGGTTGAGAAAGAATGGTTAAATAAACTGAGAAGGGTGAAGTACAAATAAGTGTAGATGTGAGGGTTCCTCTTGTTGCATTGCTTCCAGCGCCTCCTCGTATTCGCATACCGCGCCAATATGAGGACGGCCTCATCTTTGAGAAGGACGAGGTAATCCGCTTGAAGGTGTCAGTGGCAGGGCGGCCTCTGCCTCGGGCCACGTGGTACCACAACGGTGAGCCGATCCCTTTCGGAGGACGCTACGAGGTGAGCAACACTGATCGTTCCTCCGGGCTTAGGATCTCCGAGGCTCGGCGAGCAGACCGTGGCGAGTACCAGGTGCGTGCCAGCAGCCGACTCGGAGAACACGTCGTGTCCTTCCTGGTTACCGTCACAGGTGAGGAACCTCCACACGAATTCCAATAACCCTCGGGGAATCTGCATTTTTCTTACTCTTTCTGGTGTCTTGCCATGGGCTGATCCCCCTTTCAAGGGATCGTAGGGCGCGTTGAAAGTTTGTGCTGTCTCTGAATTGACTGTGAGGTTGAAGAGGACAGACGTCTTAATCCGTGAATATCTACGAAGAAGTTGCTACTGTAATCAAACAGACTTTGAGTATTATGATTAATTTGTTGGTTCTTGGCTTATATGCAGTTATTTATCGATTGGAAAATTTATATAGCCTCTAATAACCGAATTATTCTTCACACGATGTACTGGAAGCAAAACGCAATGAAGCGTTCGTGACTCAAACCCTTATCTGACGGGGAATTTCATTACCGGTGATCTACCCGGTCACCTCGAACCCGTATCCTCAAATCCTAATCGTCATTATTGCCCTTCTACTGCGATTAGCGATTGTTCGCGCCCGAATATCAGGTCGGTGTGTAAATGAAGAGAGGTGATGCACCTCGGAGTCACGTGTAATTAATGTAAGAGCTGATGAATGAAGCGAACGTTTGCAACGCCACAGCCAGAATAGTTAACTTACGGCTCGAGATCAGACCTCAGAGTCGCAAGGAGTGCTAACCACGAAACCGGTTCGTACCGGTCCTTCTGACCTCCCAGCTCAGGCTGAATCCACCAGTAACTCTTCTGTTCAGCGTCCTCGGGACACGGGAAGGTACAGTTAATGTCCCTTTGAATGATTCACACCTAATTAGGTAAAACTATCAAAAGGAACATAATTCATGTCTCGTCTCGGTTACAATCTGCCCAGATTGTTGTAGACTTGTATTCGAGAGGTGCTCAGTTCGAATCTTGGCGACCCTGATTATGATATTTCGTGGCTTTACTCATTTCCTCCAACAAACACCGTGCTAAAAAAAGAGGTGAAGCTATCCCTATAGCAGGCCGTGGAGGTCCATTGGGTTATGAGACGCTGAGGCTCCCACATTTTCTAGACAATCGGCTCACAGATGGCGGTAAGGTTGTCAGCCTTATGCTCTGGCCACGCTTTACTCCCCAGGAAGATTCCTGGTACTTATTTCTCTTAGAGGCTGAGCCGACCCGAGGGCCATAGTACGCCCAACACTGGGGTATTACCACTAGTCAGAACATAACCGCTTCTTTCCACGTCGTTACAAATTCATTATTAATTTATCACCATGTCATTCGACGTGTACTCTTAGTGATTGCGACAGTGTCGTTAAATAAGCTATAAATAAGTACTTACTTACTTACTTACTCATGGAGCTGAGCCCTTCTGGAGGAGCCGCCAATTCTGCAGCTACTCAAGAATTTCCCAGCATTTTATGGAACCCGAAGGTTCATCACCGTGTTCACAAGAGCCCGCCACTGGTCCCTATCCTGAGCCAGATCTATCCAATGCATACCATCTCATCCTATCTCTCTAAGATCCATTCTAATATTGTGCACCCACCTACGCCTTGGTCTTCCCTGTGGTCTCTTTCTTTCTGGCTTTCCCACCAATATCCTATACTCATTCCTCGTCTTCCCCATTCGTGCTACATGACCTGCCCACCTCATCCTCCTTGACTTGATCATTCTAATTATACTTGGAGAAGAGTACAAGTTATGAAGCTCCTCATTATGCAGTACAAATATATTCTTATTCCTTGTTGTTAAGGCCGAGAAGTTGTGAACAATTGCAAACAGTCTTTTGGAGAATATATGTGATGCATCATTTGATATGCTTCCTTTCTCTCCGCCAGACCGCCCATTGCCACCCGGAAGAGCAGTCGTGGTGTCTGTTGCGGGCCGCTCTGTGACCCTGTCTTGGTCGGAGCCAGACGACGACGGTGGCTGCAAGATTGGCAACTACATCGTCGAGTATTATAGGGTAAAGTGGGGACAAATGAACGAACTTCAACGTATATTCACGACACAGTATTTGTATACAAATTGAATATCACCGTATATTTGTCGCATTTATGTATATTAAAACCATTTTCAAAGTTTTAAGTAAATTTTAAATGTTAAAACTGTCATTTATTTCATTACATACCTTAAATTTTAATAATCTATAACAAATATATTGTCAGGCGTAAAGGTGACTTATAAGACGGGATTTTGGACTGGATGATTGCACTTATTGCAGCTTTTACATTCACACATTTCGAGACCACATGCCATACAGCGCCATCGCTATTCTACGCACTTTCCAATTCACCGTTGCACACGCACTAGGATTCTCAGTCTTCACTAGTCGCATCCTGGTAACGGGAAGTCTTATTGACACAGTCTAATTCCTTTCTTGCCATTTCTGCAGCTTGCCAGTTCCGAAGACTCTGTCCAATTCTCTTCCGACTACTCTGCCCCTTCTACTCCTGTCCTGCCGAACACTTCTTATGACCACGTTGCACGAAATCCACGGAAAACACCGTCTTCTATTGTCAAGAATGCGTGTTTACTGGTCGTTACCTAGCAGTGGATGTCCTATTGTTGAGCACATTTGTTGCGGGAATGTGTTAACCGAGTCGTAGCCTAGCAATGGGTATTTCTTTTCTGTGGCGCTACAGCCCCAATTTGGGCCTAGGCCTACCTCCATGAAACTCTCCGTTTCACTTCGGTTTACTAGATCTTACACATACGGTAGGACTCCTTGGGCGGGTGATCAGCTCGTCGCAAGGCCTCTACCTGTAGACAAACACAGAAAAACGCACACAAACACCCATGCCCTGAGTGGGATTCGAACCCACGATCTCGGTTTCCGAGCGAGAGAAGACAGTGCATGCCTTAGACCGCTCTGCTACCGTGACCGGCTTAGCAATGGGTATACATATAATGCATTATTTCATTAAATATGGTTCTTTATACGTAGGTGTTCTATTTCCATGAGCAGTATACGAGTATTGCACGATACATTTTTACAAGTGAATTTACATTTGTTTCGTTAAAGCACGACTGCTTGTTTGCCACATTTCATCGAAATATGGCCCACAGTTATAGTATTTAGATTCAAGAACATCTCAAGGATTTGTAGTGAATTGATCACCACAGCGCGAGAGAGGACTGAGATGAAGTGAACATGTATTTTCTTCACTTTCCTTGTCTGTATCAGTGTAAGATCTACTGCCATCAGGTGAACACCCAATTTCCGTAAAAAAATATATAATAATAATTCAATTCTTCAATTCGATTCAATTCTTTATTATTTATGTGCCAAGTCAACAGATAATGGAAATGGAAAATTATAAACGCATTCCTGTTTTTTCGATTTTTTAGCATGTCTATCTTGATTTCATTTAATGTATTGGAGCAACTACAAAAGTAATATGCATTAATTAAAAAATGCGAAAAATTGTATTGAGGCAGACACATTTAACGCATACTCAGAGGCGTAAAATATGTATATATTATATATAAATATAAATATTGTAACGTGTTTTGTCTACTGAAGACGCCGTTCAGGTTGTTAATCGGATTTATTAACAACCTACAAGTCGTAACTACAATTACTTATAGCACTGTTACGGGTTTACACAATTTACAAACCCTACACACTAATTCTTATCTCTGTCTTCAGTAGTCTTCACTTGCTTACAGCACAACGCGGGAGCTATACAACTATCACTGAGTTCCACACTCCCAATGCCTTCTCAGTTATCACAAACTACCACTGATTATCACACATAAAATCTTCTTATCACGCGTTCAGTTCTTCTTCCCGCGACTGACTGACTGACTTCTGCTCTGCCGAATACGCCGAATACTCATACTCGTAACTCGTACTCAGTGCTCAGTACTGTCTGAAGTCAAAGTCAAAGTCAAAGTCTCATTGCAACTGATGTTCAGACAGTCTATAAACCTTGTTGCCGACCCCTATCTGGGGCTCATGACCAGATATTTATTACTGATTGACAGTTATGGTCTTGTTTGCGGCACCGTCTCTGACGAGGGGACGGGTCTGTCTTTTGTATATGCTGCTGGCCCTGGCCAGTGCAGTCTTCCTCCTACGACTCGCAAGGTCACAGTGGAGGTATTCGACACCACCTACACACGGGTCTGAGAGAGAGAGAGAGAGAGTTACTTTATGACTGGTGGTTTACCGCCAATCAGTTCGTCCCGGCGTCAGGACCCCTGAGGTCCACGACCAGAGATTTTCTTTTTCAACTGAACTCTTGCGGTAATAGTCCCTATGTAACATCCTCTCTGACGAGAACACATTCGACCTTTCGCCAAGTGTATATTTCGCACATATAATATGTTATGAAAATTCTTCCTTTTGCTTTACACACAAGTCCTCTGTCAGTACAGGCTTTACTGAGCAGATCATGCCTAACTTACATATCTTATGCTACAACGAAAACTTTGAATGGTCATAAGCTTGACCACAGCCAAGTTTAAGCCTCTTATATTTTCTGTGTCTAGCTTCACCTTGTCCTATACCGCGAACATGTTCATTATCATGATTTTGTACGACTTCTGCTTGTCTGCACAATTTTGTTATATAATCGTATACATACGGAAAGTGGACAGCTGTGTGCAAGTCGCGGACCGGTGTGCACAATGGAAAATTCCAATGGTGCGCAAAACCTTGTTTTGCTTGCGCTGGAATTTTAGAAGGCAGGTGTCTGCCGCTAATTCCCAGGCGGGACAAGCGTAAGTCATTACTATCTGATCAGTGCCTTATAGAGGGATAGTTTAATGTTTGCGTTTAAACGTTCACTTTTGAATAGGGAGTAGATTCTAATAAATCTTCTGAAGGCCTTGGCTTCAGTCATTTCTATGTGAAGTCTCCACGTAATCCTCTATCGAAGATTACGCCCAGGTATTTTACATGATTGACGAAAGGGATATTCTGCCCATTCAATGTAAGATGAGTGTGAGGGGGCCTAAGTCTATGAGAGAAGTAGATTGCCTGAGTTTTATCTTCATTGATTTTTATGTTCCAGCGCTCACACCACGTCTCAATAGCATTGAGACCTCGCTGCAGCTTTCTGAGAACATAACCCTCTTTGCGGTCTGTGGCATATATAGAGGTGTCGTCAGCAAAGAGACCTAGATAGACACCAGGTGTTTGGGGCGTATCGTTTATATATAGACTGTACAGTGTGGGGGAGAGAACAGAACCTTGTGGCACTCCTGCTTGTATATCCCTGGTGTAGACATTTCACATTCGGCTGAAACTCTGAATTTTCTCTGAGAAAGGAAAGAGCTAATAAGCTTGATTAGCCTTATCGAAAATTGTAATGTAGATAATTTATATAGCAAGACAGTGTGCCATGTTTTATTAAAGGCTTTTTCAATACCCAAGAATACAGCAGCTGTAGACATGTTACTGTTGAAATTTAAGGTTACGTGGTCCGTAAGCCTCATATATGAAGTGTCGTGCTATGACGGGCACGGAAACCAAACTGGCTTGCATTAATCAGGCCTTTATCCTCATTGTGCCTTTGGACTATTTTCAGAATAACTTTTTCGAATAGCTTACCCTTTGTAGACAAGAGGCTAATCGGGCGTGAGGAAATTTTGTGTCCTTACCGGGTTTCGGTAACGTTATAACTTTTGCTTCCTTCCAAGGCTTTGGAAAATTGGACAGCCGAAGGCAGTGATTAATTAAATGCGTCAGATGTACCAGTGGTCTTCTTGGAAGATGCCTAAGGCATTCGTCTGGAATACCATCAAGTCCACAAGCCTTTCACAATTTTAATGTATTTGTTAATTTATGTATATCACAAGGTCGTACTTTCCCCAGCGGAGTGCCTTCTACAGATGCAAGCAGAGCTTGGACTGTAGTCAAAGTTAAAATGTGTTTTGCAAACTCTTCTGTGAGTCTACAAACGTAGAAACTAACAAATTTGTGAGGACATGGTTGGAGACACTTGGGATAATCGCAGAAAGCAGTAGGCATAAGGACAGCCAATCTGCTTCGTGGAATTCAGGAAGGGCAGTTCCCGGATGAGACGCTGTAATGAGTTGCAAATCTCGCTCTGTGTGCAGCTCGGATGGAACGTGTGGTTGAAGGCTGCCACCTGCCGTCACCTGACGACCACCCTGGCAGATCTGATTGAAGGGTCCGAGTACAAGTTCCGAGTGAAGGCGGAAAACCCTTACGGTGTCAGCGACCCTAGTCTCGAATCAGAAGCCGTGTTTGTTCCTGATCCGAAACGAGGGTAAGTGACAGACCCAATTTGACTTTTCTGTGACTTAACAGAGTGAGCAACCATTCAAGTTGAATCAAGGTATAACTGTTCTCTGGTATCCGTAAGATGCCCGGTTCGAATCTCTGCCGGGACACCGGATATCCTGACCGAGGTTTTTCATACTTCTCCTCAGTCCCTCCATGACAATTCCAGGATAGTATACAGATTATGACACGCCCGATTCCTTCAAAATTCTTCCCAATTAAGTATCACCACTATCCACTAATTGAACGCTCTATTGTCTGGACGCTGGAGACTAATATAATGTATCATACAAAAAGAATTACCAATCGGATGTTCCAGTTTAGAATGCCCAGCTGCCACCTGTTAATTTCTGGAAAACCACACGTTTCCGCGGAATTAGCACACATACTCATTGTTACTCATAAACCGTCTTCTGCTATATATACAAGTGCATGCTGGCCATCATCACCGTGGACCGTAGGTGTTAAACCTCCCTCTCCAAATAAGGTTCTAAAAGTTGTTGTGGGTGTTAATGCGAAGTGCATGAAATGAACATATTTTTGAGAGACTATTTCTTCCAGACTGACCAATACATAGCATCCCTGTTTACATTCTTCATCCCTGTTACTACTGAGCTGAATAAAACCTGTTATTTTCTGTCTTCACTAATAGCTATATACTAAATCTGTGAAAAGAACAGTGACACATCGAAATTAAAACCGGGAAGAAATTAAGGGCAAATTAAATTTTGTTCTGCTCAGTTGGGATTTTCCTGTCTTCCCACTTCCTATCCAAGGAGGTAAAGGTTAACGGACACAAAATTATAATTTTACTTTTAGATTTACTGGGTTTTCGGACTTTATCCATCGTCCAGTGGTTGAGGTTGAGCATAGCCCTTTCTAAGGGACCTAACAGAGTAGATTTCTCCCGCACTCACCTGAGGACGACAACAGATTTAGTTTCCGAAACGTTGTGTTTTCTAGTATTTAGAATACCGCACGATGGATGAAGTCCGAAATCCCAGTCACTCTGAATATTATACACCACCTTCCAGAACTCCTTAGAATCTAATTTTACTTCTTGTTTCTTATTGGTGTGTAACTGCGTAACGAGTTAAGCACTATACCATGAAGGAGTATGGGGGAGTGGATGTATAGATCTACAGTTTCTTGACCTCGGCACTAGGTGGAGGTTCACGCCCCGGCCGCTTTATCCCCGGGAGCCACCGGTACCCATTGGATAGGAGGTCGTGTGGACCCCAGAGTCGGTTTGGACGATGTGGAGAAAATTCTTGAACATACCGGGACTCGAACTCCGACCCCTCAGTCGAGCAGCCCGTAGCCAGTCGCTATCCCGGCTCCCGTCTGAGAACAGGTGCTGCAGTCAATGTTTGGATCTAAGATAAAATAACACGAGGACGAGGAAAATTGCCTAAATCAAAAGAACTTCTTAATCTCTACTCTTCAACAAGCATTATTAAGGTAATCAGATTTGTGAGGATTAAATTGGCGGGCATGTATCATGAGTGGGAGATGTGAGATGCGTGTTCAACGCTTTGGCTGGAAGGCCTGGCGGAAATTACGGAAATTTAGATATAACCCGGACGATAGTAATATGATTCGTCCTAGGGAAAGGGCATGTGTGTGGGGGTATTTACTTAACCCATCTGTATGAGTACAGAGTCCAGTGGCGGGCTCTTGCGGACACGGTCATTAAACCTTCGGCTTCCCTAACAGACAGGAAGTTCCTTTGCCAGCAGAACGAGTATTTGCATATCAAGAAAAACGCTGCTCCATGAAGTAGGCATGAAGCTCCAGTCTACCTTCCATATCAGTTTTCTCAGATCCAGTTTCTAATACAAAAATTTATCTTCTTCTGAGTACTAGCACCGCGTAGTTAAGAAAAAGACAGACGTTTCGGACATAGATATCTCATCCAAGAAATAGCAAATACTTCTCTGCTTACCGCTTGCTTCTTGCTGGCTTCTTGCTTTGCTTATTCTTGGAAGCGATATGTTCCTCCGAAACGTCACGCTTTTTCCAGACTACATATCTTTACAACCCAGAAATTCGTACTTTTCATAGTTGTTGCTGTGAGAACCTCAGGTCCAAGAAAATCACTTATATTCCAATAGAGCAGCCTATTGGTGTTTTACTGGCTTTCTATTAATATAGAAGCTCTGAAATTTTAAAGCCCGGCCTGAATCATATTTTTGCTACTTAAATATACACTCATTGTCTTTTATGTAGGAGTTACGACTGATTAGGGCATGGCCGGAAAATTGTTTTCGTAAAGTCATTTGGTCACCTAGCGCTGTGAATATCTTCGTGTTATTTAAAACAAGACTTTTCTAAAAGAAATACAGGGGATGAACAAAAATATGGAAACACCTCGTGAAATGTATGCCTGAATTGAAGTGTTTATTTTAGCGACGTTTGTAGGTCACGCGGTCGTATCTGCCCAACACCACTACCTGTACAACCTCCGCAATACGTTGCAAGCTTCATTTTTTGTCGAGACAGTGTTCTGTGCAGTTTCTAGTGCATCATGTCAAAGCTAACAGAATTCGAACGCGGGCAAATTGTTGGGGCCCATATGGTGGGTGCTTCCGTAACCAAGGTAGCCGAGGTTTTTGGTATTTCGCGACGCACAGTATCCAAAATTCTTACCGCATCCGATAAACACCAGCTGGACGGAAATGTGTGTTAAGTGATCGAGACAGACGAACATTGCGTAGGATTGTGATGAAAAATAAGAGGACTACAGCTGCAAAAGTGGCTGCCGAACTGAATGTCACGCTCACAAACCCTGTCAGCACCAAACCAGTACGAAGGGAACTACACAAGCAGCGTATTTCTGGACGACCTGCAATTCCAAAGCCACTCATCAGTGATCAGTATGCCACTAAGAGGAGAATGTGGTGCCGAAGTCCTAAAACCTGGACTATGGAGCAATGGAAGATGGTCATTTGGTCGGATGAGTCCACCTTCACACTGTTTCCGACTTCTGGCAGACTTACCTCTGGAGAACGCCATCCCAAGCTTACGATCGAGATTGTTTGCTGCCAAGAGTGAAACATGGCGGGGATTCGATCATGGTATGGGCAGCCATATCGTGGTATTCCGTTGGACCCATCATTACCCTGCAAGGTCACATCACTGCCGACGACTATGTGACCATTTTGGGCGACCAGGTCCATCCCATGGTGCAAACTTTGTTCCCTAATGGCGATGCTATTTACCAAGACGGCAATGCCCGTGTTCACACAGTTCACATCGTCCAGTACTGGCTTTCTGAGCACGAAGATGAAGTGTCACGTCTACCATGGCCCCCACAATCGCCAGATATCAATATTATTGAGCCTTTGTGGTCTGTTTTGGAGAGCAATCTGCGTGCGCACTATCCACCTCCATCATCGATGACAGAGCTTACCATGTTTTGCAGGAAGAATGGTACAAGATTCCCTTGCAAATCATACAGGACCTCTATTTATCCATTCCAAGCAGACTGCAAGCCAGAGGTTGTTCTACACCATATTAGTCACGGTAATGTGTTTTTTGTTGGGTGTTTCCATATTTTTGTCCATCCTCTGTAGTTTAGAGAACATATCGGCCGGGGTTAGATTTCCGGCTGGGACAAGAGGCTTTTCTCTACTCCACAGCCTCCATACCGGCCCTGGGGTCCACCCAGCTGCCAATCCAATTGACACCGGCTGTTATTTCCTAAGCGTGAAGCTGACATCTCTCCTCCGTCCAGTGCCGAGGTCAAGAGTGATGGAGCTGTACCTTCTCCCCTTCATATGTCTTTATTCCCGATGCTAAATTAATCACGCACAGGGACGACTTCACTTTTCCCTTAGCCCTACTTCATGCTATCGCCATATAATTTCCTGCTTGACCCATAGGTTGTTGGAGCCCCCAGCTCGAGGTATCGGAAACCGAACTGACATTCCCCTGCCTGACCAACCGGACAACAAGCAACGGGAACATAAGCGTTCAAAAGATTCCTTAGTGGGGAAGGACAAAGAGACACAGGAGATTAACAAGAGTAAGGAAAATGAGGAGAAGATTGTAGTTTCTGACAAAGAAGCTGTTGACAGGAAGAAATTAAAGAGCGAGTTAACTGAAAGGATTGAAGAGAGACGTTCAGTAAATCAACACGAAATTCCAGATGTTACAAGAAGGAAGAATAGAGAGAGCGAAATTCCTGAAGCTGTGAGAAGGCAAAGAGAGACCAGTAGAGATGAGCTGGAATTAGAGAATATCTGGACCCCACGGCCTCGATCTTGGGAAGCCCCGACAGAATCCGAGAAGGGTTTGAAGGCCTCGCTACAATTTTCTGTTGCCAGAAGACGAGAGAGCTCTGGGGAACACGACTCTGGCGTGTCGGAGGGGAGTTTCAATGACGGCAAGCAGAATTTCACATCTCCACTCCTTCCTCGAGAGGACGACAGTCTTCTGCATGGCAGTTCTGAATTGATGCTAGTCCTCCTGCCTGAGACAAGGGACATGCGCAGTGAAAAAGGTAGTAGTAGTAGTACTAACAAGAACAAAAATTTCTCCAGAAATGTTCTTTTGGCCCCCATATGCACATAGCAAAATAACATACTACAATCCATTCACATATGAGCACTCCTATATGTACGACTGTGCGCGAGGAAACGCATTTTTTTAAGGTTAATTCCCCTTCTTAGAGCTGTCGAATGTATAACACACCTGTTTCGAATTCGAGGTTTTACGGGTTCGAATCACTCTTCAGATATTGACTATTCTTACAGGATCTTTACGGCTCCAGATAAACGTTGATAGAGTTCATTGTGATTGGGCTGAACTGATTGCATCCACATCCCTCTCAGTTCATAATTTGCGATGCTCTATCGTCCTAATACTGGACGCTAAATAAGCTGTTGTATTTGAAAGCGCTGTAAAGTAAACCAGGAAACAGTCAATGAACCGAATTCATGTGTAGCCTAAGTATAATCAATGAAATTGAAATGTAATAAAATTGCGCCTGTAAAATATTTAAAGATATAATAATAATAATAATGATAATAATAATAATAATAATAATAATAATAATAATAATAATAATAACGTACTTCTGTTGGCTTATTTTGGACTTCACCCATCGTCTGGAATGTAAAAGACAAAAGACCACGACGTTTGGAGACTGGATCTCTCTCCGTCTTCAGGTGGATAGGGAAGGATAAACCTACCCAATTGGGCCCGTTAGAAAGAGCTATTCTCAATCACTGAACAAACTCCGGTCTGTAGAAAAACAACCTATGAACAACCGACAACCGGTTCCATCAGTGGGAGAAAAGAATAAAATCACAGTAAAAACACGATAGAAAATGTGTGCCAAGCATGCACTTGTCAACAATGGAAAGAAACAGAAGTATATGTTAAATTTCATGAATTCAGTTAAAAACGAAAGAAAAAACTGGATAATGCATGCCTAATCTGCGTGGATAAAGAATCGTGCCACCATGGCGACTTCCTGGAATCGAACTAATCCCCGGAACAAAACTTGCAGGAGTAGTGGAACCACTAATATTCATAAAATTATATTTTTGATTTGTTAACCTCTTCATTGATGAGGAGTGTTATGGCGCAAGGGTTATGTACAAGTAGATATGCTGTTTTGGGTAATGTGGAATAAGTGTATCTAGACTTTAAGATTAAGAAATAGAAATGATGAAACGTACCAGGAAGCTTGGGTTTGCAAAGAAGTGTAACAGGCTATAGCTTAGTAATCAGAATGTTAGCGCGACAGCGTAATAACGCTGACATTGAGGAAGAAGCTATATGAAGTGAGTCATAAAAACTATGACACGAGGAAAACGCTGAGTCGGGTGGGCGGTAGACCTGAAAGAGCCAACCCCCTTTCGATAAACAGCCAATGAGTGGGCCACACCGACCCAAAATCACGTCAGGATGGGCGGGTGAATACGCCCTCGGAACCCAGCGAGTCAGCAAAAAGAGGGTACATAAACTCTAGAGGAATCGATCAGAAAAATTATTATCATTAATTGTCAAAGAGTTCAGCCGGAGGCTATGGCCGAGAGAGAGAGATGGCGCTGAGTAGAGGTTGGGGTGGTGTGTGCCTGTTTCATCAGCTCAAGTAAGTGGACTTACTCATATAAGCCATGAACATTAAGTGTGATAATATTAAAGTGCAAACCCTAGGGAGAGAAAGTGAAAACTAGATGGACTAGGTTTATAGAGAAAGAGAGACAGAGGTATAGGATACCCAATAGCAGGGTGACAGGAGTAGAACTAAGGTGTACTACAGGATAATAACCCACATGTAATGCGAACCGGCAGACGTCGGCAAAGTGTGTATATATTATGTATATAGCGACATAGGCGAATAGAGTAGGATAGAAATGCGCTGTGATGTTAATTGAACATAGCCTCCCCTCAAGTGTTACCCTCCTCCCTGAATGTTCCTGCATCTCCCGAATCCTGTAGGAGAATCGCAAACTCATGCCAAGGCGGTAGCTACGTCAGTGATTGTAAATTTACCTGAGCCCCTCCCTAAAATTTAACAAGATAGTGACAGCAGTGAGACAAGCAATCCACCCCTGTCGCAGAAGAATAATAATAAGTGGTGGTAAGGAGGGTT
Source organism: Cryptotermes secundus (assembly GCF_002891405.2). Taxonomy (NCBI): domain Eukaryota; kingdom Metazoa; phylum Arthropoda; class Insecta; order Blattodea; family Kalotermitidae; genus Cryptotermes; species Cryptotermes secundus. The sequence continues at coordinate 129,909 of NW_019739609.1, forward strand.
ACCTCCACGCCCCCTGTCACCACGGCGTAATAAGGGGGATCCATATGGGAGAAATATCCAAACTGGGTTGGCTGATCGGATTGGATGAACATGCCATATGAGCTGATTCTTTGTACTTTCTGTATCTGCTGTTACTTTCAACATCCAAGATCCTAGCTTCATCCCAGCTTACCCTGTGACCTTCTTCATATGCATGCTGAGCCAACCTGGATTTCTCTAGAAGACCCTGCTTGAGACTGTGCCTGTGTTCACGGATTCGAACAGCCAGTGATCTGCCTGTTTCACCAATGTAGCTTCTGCCACGTTGACAAGGAATGCTACAGACGCACTGCGCCGTCTGTTGAGGATCCCTTTTTGCTCTCGTTCTCACGAGCGAAGATCGTAAAATGTGTCTAGTTTTGAAGACGGCCCTAATATTATACTCTTATCTATGCGCTTGAACTTCTCAGAGATTCCCTTGACATACGAGATGTACACCGTGCCAAGAGGCTTTTCCGTGAACACAGGCACAATCTCAAGCAGGGTCTTCTAGAGAAATCCAGGTTGGCTCAGCATGCATATGAAGAAGGTTACAGGGTAAGCTGGGATGAAGCTAGGATCTTGGATGTTGAAAGTAACAGCAGATACAGAAAGTACAAAGAATCAGCTCATGTGGCATGTTCATCCAATCCGATCAGACAACCCAGTTTGGATATTTCTCCCATATGGATCCCCCTCATCCATGAAGAGGTTAACAAATCAAAAATATAATTTTATGAATATTAGTGGTTCCACTACTCCTGCAAGTTTTGTTCCGGGGATTAGTCTGATTCCAGGAAGTCGCCATGGTGGCACGATTCTTTATCCACGCAGATTAGGCATGCATTATCCAGTTTTTGCTTTCGTTTTTAACTGAATTCATGAAATTTAACATATACTTCTGTTTCTTTACATTGTTGACAAGTGCATGCTTGGCACAAATTTTCTATCATGTTTTTACTGTGAATTTATTCTTTTCTCCCACTGATGGAACCGGTTGTCGGTTGTTCATAGGTTGTTTTTCTACAGACCGGAGTTTGTTCAGTGATTGAGACTAGCTCTTTCTAACGGGCCCAACTGGGTAGGTTTATCCTTCCCTATCCACCTGAAGACGGATACAGATCCAGTCTCCGAACGTCGTGGTCTTTTGTCTTTTACATACCAGACGATGAGTGAAGTCCAAAATAAGCCAAAAGAAGTACAGTATATACCATCGTCAGAATCCTTTCAAGTCTATCCAATAATAATAACGTCGAAGATAATGATGACTATGGAAAAGACGAGGACGATGAAGATAATTAGGTCTGCAATAGGAGTGTCATTTCATGTTCTATTTCCAGATGCCGAACGGAACACGAATTTCGCGATTTTCGGGGATTCCAGTATACCGCCTCCGCTGTCTCTGTCGGCTCCGGAGATTGGAGGTGGTGAGCCTTGGGTGACCTCTCCATTGCGGAATGCTGTCAGCTCCACAGAGCTCCTTCACGAGCAGGCCATGGCGAGATTCTACCAGGCAGTGGCTGCGGAGGAGGCGGAAAAGGCGCGGCAGAGGAAGGAGGTCACGAACGAAAAATCTGCAGAGCCTTCCATCAGTTGGAAAGTAGCTGTAGAGTTTTCTAGGAAAGTGCAGGAACATCCACCAATACAAGAGCTGACGTGGCACCAAAGAAAGCAAAGGACAGTGCAAGACAGGCGGGCCAGTTTGGAAGCCGCGTCTCATACGACGAGATCATTGCCACAGCCTGAGTTTGACATGAAGTCGACACTGAGCCGGAAGGAGCCTGCTAAAATTACCACTGAGGAAGAAGAGGATACAGTGTTTGAAGCGATACGGATAAAAACAGCAACTGAAGTAGCTGAAAGTAAATATCACTCCACTTTGGGTCACAGGGAAGAGGAAAGGATTAAAACAAAAGCACGTGAAAAGGGGGAAGAAATACAGGAAAGAGACTGGAAAGTGAAATTTCAAGAAGAGGACGAGGGGGATGTTGAGGAGGAAGAATTAGGAGAAGAATTATATGAAGATGAAGAATTAGAAGAAGAAGAATCATTAGAAGAGGAGAGCAGTGAATTTGACGAAGAAGAAGAGCTGTACAAGAGTATGGAAGAAGAAGAGGAGATATACCATCCTAGCAGCTTAGGCACCCGCCACATTGAAAGGTTCGCCGAACAGGAAGACGATACTTATCATCCAAGGGATATGGTTCCTTATGCGTCTAGTGTAGAGGTTCCTCTGGCAAGAGCCTCAGAGTGGCAACATACAGCATGGTCCACCGACGATGCCACTACTGCCCTAAAATCTATCTTGAAGCACAACAGCAAATTCCAAGAGGACTTGGAAGATACGAGACACGAGTTGTCTATACGAGAACTGGAACGCAGTCCTCCGAAGTCATTTCGAGAGAGTCTACCGAAAGACTTGGTGCCTTCTTCTATTTCTGAGAGACATTCTCACTGGCCATCATCTCCTTTCGAGCCACGGAGTCCTGAACTGCCTCAACCTGTAGAACAACAAGTATATAATGCAGAAGAATTTCGAGTGCAGGACGATATAAGATCAATACCTTCAAAATCCGCACCTTTCTTACAGCAGATCGCTAGTTCTACAATCGAATCTCGGATTTCACCAACAAGACCTAACACCCATATAGCAGCTCCCATCATCTTTGCAACAGAAAGAACCATCCACACAGGAACACCGGCTGCTTTATCCGCAGAAGCGTCCAAGAATAAACTAATGCTAATAAGTAAATCCTCTAACGAAGAGGACACAGAGGCGAGTAGAGCGGTGGCCGACTACTACGGAGACATCATTCGTGATCATGCTCGTCCGAAGAAAACTATCAGACAGTACCTCAACACTGCGGAAATGAAGGCTGCTGCTTCGATGTCACAGAACCAGGGGGAAAATTTACCGACACCCACTCCTCAGGTATCGCGAACACCAGAGGCAGAACCAGAGTTAGAATTTAGTTTGGAGGAGCAAGTAGTTACAGCAGAGCAGAGTTCATATAACAAATTTACTGCTCAAGTTACAGCAGAGAAGGGTGCACCTGACAGACACACTGCTCCAGTTACAGCAGAGAAGAGTGCACGTAACAGATACACTGCTCCAGTTACGGCAAAGCAGAGCACGCATGACAGATACACTGCTCCAGTTACATCAGAGCAGAGTTCATATAACAAATTTACTGCTCCAGTTACAGCAGAGCAGAGCACACATGACAAATACACTGCTCCAGTTATAGCAGAGCAGAGCACGCATGACAGATACACTGCTCCAGTTACAGCAGAGAAGAGCACACATGACAGATACACTGCTCCAGTTACTGCAGAGAAGCATGCGCGTGACAGATATACAGCTCCAGTTACAGCAGAGAAGAATACATATGACACATACACAGCTCCTACTACAACAAAGAAAAGTGCATCTGACAGATATACTGGTCCAGTTACAGCAGAGCAGAATTTATATGGTGGATACGCTTCTCCAATTACAGCAGAGCAGAGAGAATATGATAGATGTATTACTCCAGTTCAGCAACCACCAACACGGTGTAGAAAATCCAGAACTCCTGATCTTGTTCGCAGTCGACAATCTTCGAAAGATCGTTCTCGTGTGCCTTCAACAGAGCGATTTCCTGCCGAACTGCCCAGACGCTTTCCAGGCTTCGAACACCGTTTCTTCCCGGAGAGGCATGGACCCGAAGAACCCGAGAATTCGCGTGCCGTCTTTCCTAAGCAGGATGAACAGTTGCAAGTGGCAAAAAGGAAATGGCGCTCAGTTGTCGGCTACCTTGCAGACTTCGCCATGTTTCTCGTGGCTTGTTGGCTGTACGCCTTCAAGGATGAACGCCTAGCAATTCCAGTCCTAGTCCTCATGGTATACCGACAATTGCAAAAAGCCATACAGAGAAGATTACCAAAATTACCTTCATTACCTTGGAAACGGAGCAGTTAATAATACTGCAGACATTATGCATATCTGGAACTGTGATTGTGTCAAGTTTCGTTTTGACTTATTCCATTAAACTGAACTTTGTATGCAACAGAGCCAGTCATCAGGGGGCTAAATCTGTACATGTATCTTGTGGTCCAATTAATGGTAGTTTGCAGCAGCGAGTGGCGCCGTACTCCTTACAGTTCTCCTTGTATATGAAAAGTTTCTTTTAGACTAATTTACTTAAAAAATCTCTAAGATTTCTTTTCATTAGTTCAAGGTACAATGCTAAGCTTGTCGATGAACTGGAGACTGGTTAGTCTGTTAGTTGTGTAGCTGTAGAAAGTAAGGTCGGGAGGGGTAGAAGTTCTGTACCTCTCGTCAAAGTTGTAATAAAATTAACGTAAAAACGCTCCGTCTGTTGCAGCGCAACACGTTTATCACGAATAATAACTAAAGAAAATATTAATATATTTGTTTTATTATTCAACTAATTTTAATTTCCAGAAATTCAATATATTTTCGGACAGATGCAATAATTTTACTGATCGATTGATGGGCCAAATATGAAGAAGTGGTGTGGCTCTTCACTAGAGTGCCTTTTTCAAATCTTAATAATTCTACAGTTATTCTGATACATTTACCTACATATGTAAATATAAAACTTTATGTAATATCTCCAGCAGTTGCATTTACCGAAGTCACTGCAACGTGCAAAGTTCTGACATTGTATCAATGTTACGTCACTCTAAATCAAATGGATATTGGCAATATACTTGTGCATAGAATATCTCAAAGGTAGCAGGCGTACATCCAGCTGAATAATACATTAGTTGCACCATTTCCTTATCTTAAAGACGTGCAAATCACGGTCTCCAATTGTGAGTGAAAAGCGCCCTAATCTTAATCCAGAATTCCTTTCCATTTAATAAATTTTAATTTTGTGCTGGCGATTTTCTTGTATTTTAAGGAACCCCAGCAGATTCCAGAAATTAGTTATTGGACCTGGCAAGGTAAGAAATAAAGTTTTCTGCCCATGCTACCTAAAATGGTTTGCGAAGAAAGACACAATATGCCAGTGTTATGTTCACGTTCTTAAAAAATGTATTCTACAAATTAAAGAATGAGTTTATAAGTCCATAGTTATTAGATCCCAGTCGAAGTGTAACAAGATTGTGTAAGTATATTTATGTATTATTGTTCAAACGGTCAATAAATATGGCGTTAAAATTAACATTATTTTGCGTCATTTAACCATTCCTTCTGCGAGAGCATCAGTTAGAATATTCCTGTCCCTCTAATGTTAAAATGAATATATTTCTTTTAAGATTTTCGGCAATCAGACAAAATGAGAGTTGCTAGAATAATCTGCGCCCTAGCTTCTGGAATGACGTGATCATTATGAATATTTCGGACTCCCCAGACTTTCGATATCCCAGTTGGCGACGTATTCGCACGCCTTGACAGGCCTGCTAACTGTAAGTTTAATAAGACCGGCTATGAAACTGTTCAGTCTTCATGATACCGCTATCACAAGCAAACTTTACTCTTCACAAGATAATATTAGCTTTGTCAGCTCTAGGACGATGGGACGCATGGGAGAAGCGGCTGACGTGCGAGAACCGAGAAAATGGATACAGATTGGTCTGAAGACATGACTGCAAGAGACCATGGGAGACCTAACCTTAGAAGTGAGGGTGATTTTAAATTGGATCACAAGAAAATATTGTGTAAGGCTGTATACTGTACTGGATTGGTTCAGAATAGTTTGAAATGGCGGGTTCTTGTGCATACAGCATAACCTTCAGTTCCATGTAAGTGCGGGCTATTTACTGACTATCTGAACGACTATTAACTTCTGAGGAGGACAATGTTTCACGAAATTGATTAGATTTCTTTTTTGGTGCTGTGCTGGTGATTCAGAGTAGTGGTGACTCGTGCCACGTTAATCCTCCATGGGTTTAGTGCACTAGCAGAGATCATGGATGAAGAACAGACTGTACGGCATATAAGCAGGAACAGGTATAGTCTCCCTAAAACTACTGGAGAACTTAGGTAGAAGCTGAGACTCGGTTCCTCTTTACGGATATACCAAGGAACAATTCAACGAAGAATGCCATCTTCTGGGATGTGGCTCACGCTGGTTCCTCGCTCACAGATTTTCTACCTTGAAGATGGTGGCGATAGTTTCCTCCGAAACGTCGGTTCACACGAGATCTACATGGTGCCACATCCCAGAAGATGGCATTCTTCATAGTCACCGCCGTGAAAACCTCAAAATTAAAACATGGAAAATAAGCACATCATTTCTGTCTCATTGCGTTCTTCAGACTGCACAGTAATTTCAATTATACTGACAATAAATCCCTCTCGCTTTAACCTTGAGTGTAGAAATGATTTCAGTGCGTACTGTACTTCTTTCCAAATGTTAACAACCTCCTCAGAGATATTTCGGCTTTTTGCACCTAGGCGTTGAATGTTTTAAGATTACGTCACTAGAGGATCGTACGGACTACGTGTATTGCGCTTGCGTTGGACAGTTTTAGCTCTAGCCCTTCCATTGCAAGGCGCCACCGTCGTCATAACCTCTGTTGTCGACTGGACGGTGGTGTTTGCGTTTGTTGCGTGGTGTGCTCTTCCTTGTGTGTGCCGCGCGCGCGTGTGTGTGTGTGTATGTGTGTGATGACCCACAAGACAGCTGTTCTTATTTTTCTTCTTCTACTGCTTTCTAGTGCAGTCACTGTTGACCCTTGACCACACATACAAGGAATAATGACGATAGTAACTGCAGGTAAAAACAATGCTCTTATCGAATTATTCACGGTCTACTTGTGCGATGGGCTGCCAAGTCATGACTCTATCATGTGTCTGCCTGCCTCCCGACAGACCGACCCGGCCAAACAAAAATAGACAACCGCAGATTTCTTGTTCTTTGCCGTGACATTGATGCATGCAAATGCGTCCGTTAATGTTCATACCTTAGCACATAGGACCTTTGAAACAAAATAAAACTGAAGACGTATAAATTATGTTCTGTAGAGGCATGTCATGTTGTGTACATGTCACAAAGCTCGGGACATTCCTATAATGGCAGCTTTTATTCTTATTTAACATAACTGAAGTAATTATACACACACTGTGTGTATAATACTGGACGTAGTTAACACATAGTTAAATTGGCATTAATGGGGAAATTGTTAACACAGATTTTTTAGTAGACCCAGTGATTAAGAATATACCTTGATGTGGTAACATAACGTACTTGATTTTAAAATAACCTTCCGAAATAGGAATATGTTTAGATTCATTTATACAATGTTATATTTTAATTGTGATGTAACGCACTTATAAAAGTAAATATTATGAAAGATATTTTTAAAGTTGGTATCGGTATTATCGATAAAAGAAATTTATTTGCTGGGATATAACGATGTACAGTTCTGTATTTTCACCGGACTACACGGCATCATATCGTAGAAGATATAAATTTTCACCGCCAATGCTGTGAGCCCCTAAACTCCAAAATAATGTCGATGGTCTATAGCCTGGTCTTTTGGGCCCAGCAGACTTCATATGTTTCCTGGTACTCATTAGGTTCGGCTGTTGCTGCTCGATTGACAGTAAGAAAACTGTTTTACCCGTACCATGAAGTGCCCAGCTTTGCCCTGATCTTCACCATCACTAATGCAATTATCGTTAAGTTATCTTATTAATGTTAGTGTTAACAGTAAGCGACATAATTTTACTCTTGTGCTTTCTCCTCTTCAACCTACCAAAAGACGGGTAGCTGCTAAGGATTGCTTCTATCCTTGTGAAGTAAAATATAAACTAAATATCCACCATTCTTCTTAAAGGCTGCGTGCAGGGATCTTGCGTCTTTTCAATTTATCCTTTATGAATAATGAATTGGACAGAATTTGGAAGGAAGAGGTCGTGGCCTAAGCGAGTTTCTACCACGGCATTTGCCTGAGGAGACTGAGGAAAATGGTGTCCATGCTGCGATTCGAACCGAGTGGCTCCCGATTACAAGTTTAAACCCTTAGCGCTATATCAACCTGCACAGTGAATTAATATCCTTTTCCGGAGTTACGAATTAATTGTCTAGATATTGTGTCTACCTTTCGTTACTGGCATGAAGTCCGTTTCAATTTCAATGGTAGGTTTCAAGTACAAACTTCCGCAAAACTGCCTAACCTCAGCAGCTTGGAAGGTTCTAGAAAGCAGCCAGCTTCATTTATGCTGAGATACTGAAGTTGAGTGAATAACACTATTGGCATGCACTGAAGATTGTCAACATCTAGAGAGAATTTTATGCTATTTCGAGCATTCCAAATCGATTTAAGCATAAATTACTTTCTAATATATACATATATATGTATATAAACATATTGGAATATGCATAACGACAGATAAGCAAGCTATTATCTTCTATTTATGACGATATGGATATTACACATATTATATTTCACAGTAGTGATCGCAGAGAGTATATTTGTGCGCAGGCCGACTTAATGAAATTATTTTTGTGCCATTATTACAAATTGTCGTAATAAAGTCCGTTATCCAGTCACAGAAGCTCAATAAAATAATGGGACTCCAGTGGGAATAATCCATTCATCCTCTAGCAATATGCGTTCCGTTACAAATCGGCCCATTGCTTGTTCTGCAGAAAAGTCTAAGTACTTTGTTTCAGAAAATACTATGAGATTTTATGGATGCGGAAGAAGCATGGAAGACAGGTGAGCTCAACTCTTTGTGGGTCGAAACCATTTGCTCCAAATGTTTACCGAGACAGCGGCCAGCCGACCGACTTTTAAGTTATATTTTTAGCCATGCATGCAGTCCCTTCAGTGAATAGTAAGCACCAAAGCTTTACTTCAGTGCTGCTGGATGGAGATATAAACGTTTCTTTCTCTCTTTTTCTCCAGAAGGAATGGAAAAAAAACCGAGTGCCGGTGGCACTGGTGGTAATCTGCAACCTCCCAGTTTTGTGGGGGATACCCAACAATGTGTTACAGCACGAGAAGGAACTGACGTCACCATAACAATAGAGTTGACGCCTACTGGTGGCGCTCCAACAGCCATCTGCTGGTAAGTATTGTATACAAACCATCAATCCAGAACACAGACAACTGCAGACTTTGTAAAGTCAGGGCAGGAGATCTGATTGGTAGACTGTTCTCCACGCCTTCATGTACTCATTAAATTAAAGGAATCTCTCGACCAGCCACACTACAAAGGTATTTAGCCCATGATTCGCAGTTCAAATACGGCACTTGAGATGTGTTTTATCAACACGTGAAGAAATCGAAATTTCGTACTGGTATTAGACACACAAGTGAGCTTTCCAGATAGAACTAAAAAAAAGGTATACATGAAAATAAAACAAGCAATCGCACAATATATATGAGACAAACTCCGTCTTAAGTGCAACAATTTAATTGTAGTTCTTTCTTCTTCCCTTCCTCCACACTACATGTTTCGGCCCTAAATGGCCATCATCAGGTGTGTATTCTTACGTAGCTGTTCACTNTTCGTGATGTTTGAGAACAGGGTGCTGACAAAAACATCCGATGGGAAGAGACTACTTGAAAGAAGTAGGCGTAGATGGAAGAATAATATGGAAATTCATTTTTAAAACGGTACATGGAGTGTAGACTGAACTTGTCTGCCTCAGGATGGGTATCAATGGGAGGCGTGAGTGAGCTTGGTGATAAACTTTCAGAATGCATGTGATAGACAATCTTTGGAAACCGCTCATCGGCCATCAAAAGAGCGGTCGTTTTGCCCGCCTGACAGAACGCGTCCGAACGCTACACGATGAAACGGCCGTGCTTGTTTGTTTACACGAGAGACTAGAGGCTCAGATTTAAATTTGAGATGTTAAATTACTCAGTAACTACTTGAGCTAGCGTAATGAAATTACGAACTTTTACTGAACTCTGTTATACCTTAGTAAGAAGAAATCCCCACTTCAAAATACACATCAGAGGACGATAAATAAACATTAAATTATACTACTACTACTACTACTACTACTACTACTACTACTAATAATAATAATAATAACAATAAGAGGAAGATAATAACAGCACTCGAGTGCTTCCGAATCAGCAATCTCCTGTACTTAGTTAATGATTTCCGTCTCAACACAACTATCAAAACCTCATTCACATTTACGGGGCATAGTGAGTACATTAGTTTTAAGAGTACGACAATACGCTACACGTTTCGGATTATAAAGCCATAATCAGGCAGTACACATTAAGAAATATTTTCAAATTACTGAATTGCATTATATTGCATTATAACTATTACCAATGTAATATTTGTTATAGTGTACTATATGAATGGTAATAGTTATTATCTTTTAATATATGAATTCATATAAAGCCCAATTCAGTAGTTTGCTTCCTGCAACACAACAGGATACATTCATTGAATGTTAAAAGATCTCCTAGTTACAGCCGAATAATTTTCAATATGTCGAATTTTCACTCTTGTCAAGAGAATCCCATTACGGGTAATGGCGCGATGTGGGCAACCTCATGGTGTCTTAAGTTCACATTTGGGTTCTACTTGGTGCCTCTTTTTATGCACACAGTTCTGATGGAGTGATTAGCTTTTAAAAAGGACATAGCTTCATGCAGTCTGTTACATGTGTAATCGTGAATAACACAGAGCGTACGTTACAAATTGTAGTAATGAATATTGAAACGACTTTGTTTTGAGGGTATAAATTAAAGCATATGGAATTAAATAGGCCTACTTATACAGGAGGAACTGCCTGCTAGGCGCGACAGAAGTGAAGAGCTAATCCCTTCAGAAGATATGAACTCTAGTTTCATGTCCCAAATTTTCAAGTAAGGAACTAAACAAATATATAATATTTTAAGATTCTGTGTACATTTATACATTGAAATGCATGGGTCTGATACATCGGTTAAACTTATAAAATTTTGCGTCACCACACACAATCATATGACTTCTCCATCTAAAATAAAACCTGTAAATAAAATTGTTATGAAGTTAAAATTTATAGCAGCCCACTTAATGGGAACATGTTAACTGGACGTCCTTCCGTATCTAGTAGAAGCTTTTCGTCTGCCTGTTTATAGCGGCATTTGTTTGTTTGTTTTGTTTTTCTTCTTCTTTTTAAGAAGGTGTAGAGTAGAAACCGTGTAGCATTTGTGTAAAATTGTCGCAGGATTTACAGAGGTTACTAAGATAATTTATTTTTAAACTGGACAAAAATTTTAAACAAAAAGGAATTAGCCATGAAAATAGCTGGTGCTTGGTCTCCGCATGTAGTCAGGAAGGTCGCACTTGAGAACTGCCGGCTGTTGGGCGGACGTACATCGCTGTAGATTGCATGAAGTTCTAAACGCGACATTTCTCCCTTACGTAGGCCTATGTGCAATCTCCTCACAACGACAGCAGTGTTCATGTCTTGTGTCGAGAAAATTGCAGCAGCAGTCCATTATCTCCATGTATAATTATATCCTGAATAATAATGATTTCTTTGGAAGATACCAAGCGTCAATTCCACGTATTTCAATTCTGTCGGTAACGACTGAAATACAAGACCTTGAGCAACGACTGTAATGACTCCCACTTGCTATCACACAACCGATTTTCTTGAATTCAATAAGCTTTATGTAAATATTATAAATATTATTGGATTCGGGATAGCGTAGTCAGTATAGCGACTGACTACGGGCTGGACGACAGTAGAGACGGAGTTCGAGTCCCGATAGGGTCAAAAATTTTCTCTGGGGTCCACCCAACCTCCAAACAAATGTATAAATGGGGCTCTTTCCCCGGGGGTAAAGCAGTCGAGGCTTGAAGCTGATCACTTTCATCCAGCTAGTGCCGAGACGAAGAAAATACGGATCTATACATCCACTCCCCCCATACGCCTACATGGCATAGTGCTTAATTAGTTATGCATAGGCAAAACTTCACTTCATGTAAATATTGTCCAATACTTCATATGTGTAAAATCTGAGGTTCTTACTGCAATACGTATGAAGGGTGTTATCGTCTGGGGTGTCTCGGTGTTCCATTTGCTGCTTGGTTACTCAGCATGCTCTTTGCCTTTGAAGATGGAGGCAATACGTTCCTTCAAAACATCGGTAAACTTCTATCAAACAACTCGGCGTCACATCCCAGAAAAATTGTACTGTTCCTCATAAGCGTCTTCCGTGGATTCCATGAAATCTGTACAGGAGTTGTTCTCTCACGCGACATACGTGTATGCCCAAAAAGCAGGCGAGCTTAAAATGCCATGTCGGTCCTATAGCCTTAGAGCAAATTAGAGCGAATTTAGCCATGACACAGAAGGTTCAGTACCAATCCTACTAGAACTTCCATCAACGTCTGACAGATGGCTCTAATAAAAATTGTAGAAGTTTATTTAGATCCCCTAATTTCGTTTTGTTCTGATTTCTGTATGCACGCAGTTTTTTTTT